>NC_081840.1:139810795-140010523 GCF_963259705.1 Myotis daubentonii | reverse complement strand
GTTCAATTTGTAACAATGAAAATACATCCTGCATATCAGATATTTACATTATGATTCATAATAGTAGCAAAATTACAGTTATGAAGTAGCACCGAAAATAATTTTATGGTTGGGGGTCACCACAACATGAGGAACTGTATTAAAGGGTCACGGCATTAGGAAGGTTGAGAACCACTGCTATAGAGCATAGTCAAATTATAGGAACAGTATCCAGGAAGACATACCTAATAATATTATAGAACACAATCTAAATCATTATTGTTGTTATTGTTAGCTAACATTTATTGAGTGCCTATAACTCTCAATAGACAACTCTTTTAGGCATAATTCATATAATATCCCCACATATACAGATAGAAATTGACATTTAGAAATATTAAGTTCCTTGCCCAAGACCCTCCACTACTAAGGGACAGGGATTTTAACTGGGCTATAACTGGCTCCCAAGTCTATGTATGTTATTCCTAATATACAAGACAGCAAATGTTATATAAAAATTTCTGAGACATTGTTCTTGCCATATGCATGCCAACTCATTGGAAGGGGTCTCAAAACACAAATATAGCAGCAGCATTAATTACAATAGCTAAGATCTGAAAACAGTCCAAGTGCCCATCAGTGGATGAGTGGTTAAAAAGCTGTGGTACATTTACACAGTGGAATGCTATCTATATAGATAAAAGCTAAGCGACCAAACAACTGAATGACCAGTCGATGGGTTGCTATGACATGCACTAACCACCAGGGGACAGACACTCAATGCAAGAGCTGCCCCCTGGTGGTCAGTGTGCTCCCAAGCCAACCTCCACAGCCAGCCAACCTCCCACGGTCCCTCCCCCAGCCAGCCAGCCCCCCCGATTGGCCCCAATGGGGCAGGGGTGCCAGCCAGCCAACCTCCCATGATCCCTCCCCCTGGCCAGCTGGCCCCCAGATCGGCCCCAATTGCCAGCCAGGCCGAGGGACCTCACCTATGCACGAATTTGTGCACCGGGGCTCTAGTCTATATGAAAGCCTAAGTGACCAGACAATCAGTAGCTATGCTGCACACTGGCCACCAGGGGGCAGGTGCTCAATGCAGGAGCTGCCCCCTGGTGATCAGTGCACTCCCACAGTAGGAGACCCACTCAGCTGACCAATGGGCAACAGGCTCATGACCCCTGATCCCGGAATCAGGACTGACAGGGCGCAAGCCCGCAGCCTCTTCTTTGGTGCCGTGTGAGGAGCGAGGCTGCAATGATGAGTGGCAGTTGCATGGTCATGGACATGCTGGTATCACCCTAGGATGGACATGCAGAGACCACAGTGGAGCAGCAGCAAGCCTAACAAGTGGCGGTGGCGGCAGGCACAGCAGGGCCAGGATGAGCAGGAGCAGCATAGCACTGGGACTGGGTTTGGGCTCTTCCCCAGCCACCTGCCACTTCACGTACTACTTTGTGCTGTGTGGGATTGATGCTAACAGTGGGCTGAAGCCTGATGAGCTGGCAGGTAATGCCAGACTGGAACAGCACAGAGGTCCACTGATCCCCATAGGCTAAGCCGAGGGACCCCACCAGTGCACGATCCTGCACCAGGCCTCTAGTCAACACTAATAAAAGAGAAAAATGGTAATTGGCGTACGAGCTACCCTTTTCATTGGCTAATCAGGGATATATGCAAATTAACTGCCAACTAAGATTGGCAGTTAACTGCCACAAGATGGCGGTTAATTTGCATATGTAGGCACAATGCAGGGAGGCTAAAGGGAAAGCAGGAAGAAGCCCCCTGCCACTGACAGTGATTGGAAACCCAGGGGGGAGCTAAGAGCTGGGGGGCAGGGCAAAGGCAGCCCTGGGGCCGCCTTTGCCCTGCCCCCCAGCCATGATGGGAGAATCAGGTGCCTTTTCCGCCCTGGCTAGTGATAGCAGGAAGTAGGGGTGGAGCCAGTGATGGGAGCTGGGCACGGTCGAAGCTGGCAGTCCCAGGAGCTAGGGGTCCCTTGCCTGGGCCTAAAGCAAAGCCCACGATCGTGGGGCCGCTGCAGCTGCAGGTCCCCGCTGCCCAGGCCGGACGCCTAGGCCAGAGGCGTCAGGCCTGGGCAAGGGGCCGATCCTGCGATTGGAGGGTGATGGGGGTCAACACCTGAGGGCTCCCAGTATGTGAGAGGGGGCAGGCTGGGCTCAGGGACACTCCCCCCCACACACACACCTAGTGCACAAATTTCGTGCACCGAGCCCCTAGTCTATATATATAAAAGCCTAAGCTACCGTCCAACCATCCAATCATCCAACTGGTAGCTATGACGTGCAATGGCCACCAGGGGCAAAAGCTCCAACCGGTAGGTATGATGTGCACATGTGCACTGACCACCAGGGAGCAGATGGTCAACGCAGGAGCTGCTGAGCTGTGGTGATTTGGCAGCTGCAGTTCTCACGTAACGCACCCAGAATCAGAGAAGAGGGAGCCTGATTCTGGGGTGTGTCACCCGACAACCACCCTCTTGTAATCTGGGACCCCTCAGGGGATGCCGGAGAGCCAGTTTCGGCCCGATCCCCACAAGCCAGGCCAAGGGACCCACTGGTGCACAAATCCGTGCACTGGGCCTCCATGTAGCTATAAAAGGAAGGATCGCTTACCCTTTGAGAAAGCATGTATTGACCTAGAGATTATTATGCTAAATGAAATAAGCCAGTTAGAAAAAGACAAATATCACATGATCTCACTTATATGTGGAATCTTATGAACAAAATATTGATAAACAAAATAGGACCAGAGGCATGGATACATGGAACAGATTGACAGATCTCAGAGGGAAGGTGGGTAGGAGGATGGGAAGAGATTAATCAAAGAACTTACATGCATAGCCCATGGACACAGACAATAGACAGGGGAACACCTGGGATGGGGTGGGAGCTGGGTGGAGGGGGGCAAAGGAGGCAAAATGGGAGACATTTGTAATACTCTAAACAATAAATTTAAAATAAATAAACACATTTTTAATAGAAATTCAAATCTATGTTTCTTGCCCCCAAATCTAGTTTTCTTTCTATAGATTATGTGCCTGGTTATTACACTGATTCATCCCCAAAAGTTTGTATATCCATCTGAGCTTTGGTAATATTATCCGGAAGGGAATATGGGGTTTAAGAGATAAAACAGAGCATTTTTCCTGGTTTCTGAAATAATTACACACAGGTGACACAAGTGAAAGAGATAGTATGTATTAAGGACAATTAATAAGAAATGCTGTGTTTCTGGTTAGGTCCATATCTTTTCATGCTTTCTGGTCCAAATAGCTAAAATAGCACAAAATAGTTATTTGAAATTTCAAATAACATTTGTTTCATTCACTTATTTATCTACTCATTCATTCTCACAATACTTCTTCAAGACTAGTAGCAAATATGCTAGGTCTCAGACCTATGAATGTATTCATCTGGGTCAAACTTCTCACTTTACACACCAAGAAACTGCAGCTAGACAGACTAAGAAAATTGCCCAGGTCCACAAAAATAGCAATATCAGATCTAGAAGTAGAATCTAGTTCTTTAAACGCCAAGAAAAATTATGATGATGTGGAGCCCACCACACAATAAACAAGTAACTAGGTCATCAAGAGCTAATTAAAATATAGGCCAAGGTCACAAGTAATGAGAAGAATGGGTCGCGTGCCGGCCTCCTGCGACCCACGCCTGTGCTGCAGGACATGGGCACAGAAACACACGGAGGACTGGATTTTACTGAACTTCCATTTCATGACTATGTTGAAACAAGAGGACAGAAATATAGAAACTACCGAGAAAATGCTTGGTGAATGGAACTCAATTGAATTATTCCTTCAACACTTAATGGATATTCATGGAGAGGTATAGACAGCTTGGAGTTGAATTCTAGACCCGCCTGTTCCTAAAAATGTAATTGCTGGTCCCTCTGTCTCAGTTTCTTCATCTGTAAAATGTAAATAATGATAGTATTTTCTTATAAAATTATGAGAAGTAAATGAATTAATATCTGGCATGTTGTAAGCACTTAATAAATGTTAGTCGCGATTACTTGTATTTGATACTTTTAATATATCGAGTACTTATCTTGGCACTAGAAATCCTATCACAACGAACAAGACAAAAATCCCTGTCCTCATGAAGCTTTCTTTTAATCTTGGAGGGGGAGATAGACAACACACACATGTAGACACTCTTATGACAGGTAAGAATAAGTGTAATGAAAAGTTTAGCAGAGTACATTATTAAAGAAGCTCCCTCAGATCCCTCTTCACCGGGTGACATGCCCACCCTCACCTCCTGAGAAGGTTGTCTGCTAAGGGCTCGTAGCTGCCTCTTTCTCTAGAAAATTGCACTCAGCTGGATAGGAGCTGCTTCCTCCTGGAGATTGCAGCCTATTATCACCATTCCGGGAGCAGCCAATTATGGACTGATGTGTACAATGGCCTTCAGGTGGGACTAGCTTTATCTTGTGCTCTGTGCTCCACTACTCCTCATACAACTGAAGCAAGTCCCCAGCTGAGAACACATCTTTTTTTAGCTTTGTTCCTCTACCCTATAATGTTTCTCCTACTCCCCCTACCTGAGAGTACTTTCAATAAATGCCTTTCACAAAAATATTTATTGGAGGCTCTGATTCCAATGTCCCGAATTTGAGACATTATTTTTTAAAAGAAAGTCAGGGAAGGCCTCTTTGAGGTTGACACCCAAAGAAGACTATATGTGTGTTAGGCCAATTGAACACCCTCAGTCTGAAGAGAACTTAGCATGTTCAAAGAACAAAAACATCCTAGTAGAACATGAAAAAATGTTTCAGGTTTTGCTTGAAGGTTAAAGGGAAGAGAAGATATTGGGTGATTGTGAGCAGGTGAGAGACAGGGTCTCATTTGGTTTTTAAATTGATTATCCTAGTAGCAGAGTGAATAGGCTGTAGAAAGGGCAAGCATATAAGTAGAACTGCCAGTAAGGAGAGCACTATAGAACGCCACATTATATATTACAACTAGAGACCCAGTGCACAAAAATTGTGCACTCAAGGGGATCCCTCAGCCTGGCCTGTACCTTCTCACAGTCCAGGAACCCACAGGGAGCAGAACTAAGCTGTCAGTCAGACATCCTTAGCGCTCCCACCACTGCAGCTGTGCTCATCATCCATGAGCCCAGCTTCTGGCTAAGCGGCACTCCCCCTGTGGGAGCACACTGACCACCAGGGGGTGGCTCCTGTGTTGAGGGTCTGCCCCCTGTGATCAGTGCACATCATAGCAACTAATCGTTCTGCCCTTCGGTCAATATGCATATTAGCCTTTTATTATATAGGATGGTTTGGACTATGGAATTAACAGTGAAAATTATGAGAGATGTGTGAATTTAAGATGTATTTTGAAGGGAGAGACAGAATCTTCTATATATATAAAACCCTAACATGTAAATCGACCAAACAGCGGAATGACCTATGGAATGAACAGTGGATATGACTGCACTGACCACCAGGGGGCAGACCATCAATGCAGGAGCTGCCTGAGCCTAAAGGCCAAAACCGGCAGTGGCAGCAGAGGGTGAGGCCAGCAAGCAGGTGGCACCAAGCCAGCCAAGGCAGGTGTGAGCAAGGGCCCCTGACCACCCCACCAGTCATCTTGTAGAAGGAGGCGACTGGCAGTGGCTGTGGTGGCGGGCGGGGCCAGCAAGCTGGGCTGCACCAGGCCAAGGTGGATGCAAGCAGGGGCCTCGATCACTCTGCCAGTCACCTCACAGATTGGCCCTGATCGCCAGCCAGGCATAGGGACCCTACCCATGCACAAATTTTGTGCACTGGGCCTCTAGTTTGTTAATAAAAATGAGAAGGTAAAGAGAAACAAGGATTAATTTTTTTTTATTGTCTAACGTTTTACATATGTCTTCTTTTTCTCCAATTGACCCCCTTCCCCAAGCCATTCCCACCCCGGGCAAGCCCCACCGCCCCAGTGCCTGTGTCCATTGGTTATGCTCATATGCATGCATACAAGTCCTTTGGTTGCTCTCTAACCTCCCCTCCCCTACCATTTGTCTCTGGCTCTATTCTTGTTCATCATATTATGTTGATCATTATATCCCACATATGAGTGAGATCATGTGATATTTATCTTTCTTTGACTGGCTTATTTTGCTTAGCATAATGCTCTCCAGTTCCATCAATGCTGTTGCAAATGGTAAAAGTTCCTTCTCTTTTATAGTGGTGTAGTATTCTATTTTTTAGGTATACCACAGTTTTTTAATCTACTCATCTGCTGATGAGCACTTAGGTTGTTTCCAAATCTTAGCTATTGTAAGTTGTACTGCTATGAACATAGGGGTGCATATATCCTTTCCGATGGGTGTTTCTGGTTTCTTGGGATATATTCCTAGAAGTGGGATTACTGAGTCAAATGGGAGTTCCATTTTTAGTTTTTTGAGGAAACTCCATCCTGTCTTCCACAGTGGCTGCGCCAGTCTGCATTCCTACCAGCAGTGCATGAGGGTTCCTTTTTCTCCACATCTTCTCCAGCACTTGTAGTTTGTTGATTTGTTGATGATAGCCATTCTGACAGGTATGAGATGGTATCTCACTGTTAGGGTTAATTTTGATTCTTAGGATTTTAGCTACAGGTGGGTGACATGAGAAGTATTGACATTATGAAGATGGGAAAGGAGCAGGTTGAGAAAGGAATAAAAGTAATCTGCAAATGAAACACTGGCAAGACAGTCAAATTCTACGCCCCTCTCTTTTTTTATTAAAAATTTTGGGATGACATTGGTTAATTGGGTTATATTGGATTTCAAATATATATTAGTATGATAAATGTTTGTATATTGCATTGTGTACCCACCACCCAAAGTCAAATCATCTTCCATCACCATATATTTGGCCCCGTTTAATCTCTACCACCCTCCCCCTTCCCTCTGGTAACCACCATACTGTTTTCTGTGTATCTGAGTTTCAGTTTTATATGCCACTTAGGAGTGAAATTATATGGTTCTTCACTCTTTCTAACTGACTTATTTGGCTTAGCATAATATTCTCAAGATTCATCGATGTTGTCGTAAGTGGCAATATTTAATCTTTTGTATGGCTGATTAGTATATATGTACCACATCTTCTTTATTCAGTCCTCTGTCAAAGGACAGTTTGATTGTCTCCATGTCTTGGCCATCTTGAATAACGCTGCAATGAACATAGGGGAGCATACTGTATATATATATATATATATATATATATATATATATATATATATATATATATATATATATATCCCACATTCAAAGGCTGTTAAATCACATTGTTTACCCATATCTTCAGAAAAAAACACTTCTACTATTGTGGTAAACAAACTGCTTCCCTTCTGGACCTCTAGTAACTTCAGCGAAAATTATAGCTAATTTGCCTACAAATGTCAGGTGGTCATAATAATCTGGCCACTCAGTGTATATCTTTTCAAATAAATGTTTTCATGTTTTTCAGGTAGATAACCATATGAGGGACTGCTGGGTCATATGGTAACTCTATTTTTAGTTTTTGAGGAACCACCATACTGTTTTCCATAGTGGTTGTACCAGTTTATATTCCCACCAGCAGTGAATGAGGGTTCCTTTTTCTCCACAGTCTCACCAGCACTTGTTATTACCTGTCTTGTTGACAATAGCCATTCTAACAGGTGTGAGATGATACCTCATAGTTTTGATTTGCATTTTCCAAATAGCTAGTGAGGTTGAACACTTTTTCATATACCTGATGGACATTTATATGTCTTCTTGGGAGAGGTGTCTGTTCAGGTCACCAGCCCATTTTTTTTTTTAAAATCCTCTGTTTTTATTAATTTTTATTAATATGTTTTTATTAATTTTGAGAGATAGACAGACATCAATGTGAGAGAGAAACATTGATTGGCTGCCTTCCATATGTGCCATGACTGTGAATCGACCCAAAACCTTTTTGGTGTACAGGATGACACACAAACCAACTTAGTCACCTGGACAAGGCTCTCTGCCCATTTTTAATTTTTTTTGTTTTGTTATCCTCACCCAATGATATTTTTTCCATTAATTTTTAGAGAGAGTGGAAGGGAATGAGGAGAGAGGGGAAAGGAGAGAGAGGGAGACACGCGTAGATAGACAGTCAGACAGAAAGAAAGAAACATCGATGTGAGAGAGAAAGATTGAGTGAGTGCCTTTTGCACACACCAAGGATCAAACCTGCAATCCAAGTACGTTCCCTTGACCAGTAATCAAACCCACCACTCTTCAGTGCACTGGCCAATGTTCTATCCACTGAGCACACTAGCCAGGGCTCTTTGCCCATATTTAATGTGGATTGTTTGTTTGTTTGTTTGGTGTTGAGTTGCATGAGTTCTTTATATATTTTAAGTATTAAACCCTTGCCTGAGCTGTTGTTTGCAAATAACATCTCCTATTCAGTTGGTTGCCTTTATGCTTTGTTGTTGGGTTTTTGTTGTTATTGTTGTTTTGTGTGTGTGTGTTTTTGTTTGTTTGTTTTTTGCTTACAGAAGCTTTTTAGTTTGATATAGTATTTCTGTCTTTACTTCCTTTGTCTTTGGGGTCAAATTCATAAAATGTTCTCTATGACCAAGGTCCATAAGTTTGTAACCTATGTTTCCTTCTATGTGCTTTATTGTTTCGGATCTTATATTTAAATCTTTGATCCATTTTGAATACTTATACAATGGGACAAACTGTAATCTAGTTTCATTCCTTTGCATGTGGCTTTCCAATTCTCCCAGCACCATTTATTGAAGAGGCTTTCTTTTTCCCATTGTGAATTTTTGGCTCCTTTGTCAAAAATTATTTGCCATATACCTGTGGTTTTTTTCTGGGCTCTCAATTCTGTTCCACCAGTCTGTGTGCCTGTTCTGCCAATACCATGTTGTTTTGATTATTGTAGCTTTATAGTATATTTTGAAGTCAGATAGTGTGTTACCTCTGGCTTCATTCTTTTTTTCACAGAATTGCTTTGTATATTTGGGGTCTTTTGTGGTTCTATGCAAATCTGGAGGTGTTTTTGCTCTATTTCTTTAAAAAATGGATTTTTTTTAAAGATTTGGGATTTTTATGGGGATTGTATTAAATCTGTATATTGTTTTTGGTGATATGGCTGTTTTAATTATCTTGACTCTTCCAATCCATGAACACAAAATATCTTTCCACTTCACTGTGTCTTTTTCAATCTCTTATAATAACACTTTGTAGTGTCCTAGCTGTTTGGCTCAGTGGATAGAGCTTTGGCCTACAGACTGAAGGGTCCCAGGTTTGATTCTGGTCAAGGGCATATGCTCGGGTTGCGGGCTAGATCCCCAGTAGGGGGTGTGCAGGAGGCAGCCAATCAATAATTCTCTCTCATCATTGATGTTTCCATCTCTCTCTCCCTCTCCCTTCCTCTCTGAAATCAATAAAAAATACATTTAAAAAAATAATAATGCTTTGTAGTTTTCACTATATAGGTCCTGCACATCCTGTTTATTCCTTGTTTTGTTTTTTGGGTTGTAATTACTAAAAGAATTTTTTTTCATTTCTTTTCCTAGTTCCATTGTTAATATATAGAAAAGCAGTGGGTTTTTGTGCATTAATTTTGTATCCTGCAACTTCACTGCATTTATTTATCATTTCTAATATTTTTTTGGTGAAGTCTTTAGGGTTTTCTACATACAAATCATATCATCTGCAAGAAGTGATACTTTTATTTCTTCCTTCACAATCTGGATGCCTTTTGTTGCTTTCTTTTAACTGATTGCTCTGGCTAGGGCTTCTTAAACTATGCTGAATAAGAGTGGTGAGAGTAGGCAGGCACCCTTGTCTTGTTCCTGATTTTAGAGAGAAAAAATTTTCAGTTTTTCACTATTGAGTATGACTATTGGCTGAGAGTTTGTCATACATGGCCTTTAATATGTTGAGGTTCTTCCCTTCTATACCCATTTCATTGAGTGGTTTGATCAAAAATGGATGTTTTATCTTATCATATGCGTTTTCTGCATCTATTGATAAGATCATGATTTTTATCCTTTGTTAATGTGGTTTATTACATTGATTGATTTGTATACATTGAACCATCCTTGTGTCCCTGGAATAAACCCCACTTGATCATGATATATCATTTTTAAAAATATATTATTTTATTCAATTTGCTACTATTTTGTTTTGGATTTCTGCATCCGTATTCATCAGATACGTTGGTCTGTAGTTTTCTTTTCTAGTGTTATCCTTGCCAGGTTTTGGTATCAGGGTTACGTTGGCCTCATAAAATGTGTTAGAAAGTATTAACACTTTTTCATTTTTTTTGAAGAGACTGAGAAGAACAGATATCAAACCTTTGAAAGTTTGGCAGAATTCCCTGGTAAAGCCATCTGGATCTGGACTTTTATTTTTTGTGGAGATTTTTGATAGTCATTTCAATTTCCTCACTGTTTATCAGTCTATTCAGATGTTTCCACTTCATGATTCAGTATAGGAAGGTTACATATTTCTAGGAACTTATCCATTTCTTCTAGGTTATTGAATTTGGTGGCAATAGTCTTTCATAGTATTTCAGTATGATCTTTTGTATATCTGTGATGTCTGTGGTAGCTTCCCCTCTTTGATTTCTGATTTTATTTATATGAGTCTTTTTTCTTATTTTCCATCATGAGTTTAGCAAGAGGTTTCTCAATGTTATTAATATTTTCAAAGAACCAGCTCTTTGTTGTATTAATTTTTGTATAGTCTTTTGTTCTCTATTTAATTCAACTCTGCTCTATTTTTTATTATGTTCTTTCTTCTGCTGACTTTGGGTTGATTATATTATTCTTTTTCTTGTTCTTTAAGATGTAGTGTCAGGTTGTAAACTTGGGATTTCTCTTCATTTCTTGAGGTAGGCTTGCAATGATATAAACTTCCTTCTATGACTGTTATTGCGGCATCCCAGAAGTTTTGATATGCTGTATTGTCATTTTCATTTGTCTTTATATATCTTTTGATCTCACCTTTTAATTCTTCTTTAACACATTTTTATTTACAAGAGACCCACTTCAGATGGAAAGATACCACAGTAAAGTGAGAGACAAGGTTTTTCATGAAAATTAAAATAAGCTAGGTTAGCAATACTTATATCAGACAAAATAGACTTTAACCCATTATATACCATCAGCATCTGTAGATGCAAGTGGCGGACCTTCCCCACACGCCATGTGCATCAATAAAAAAAAAAAAAAAAAAATTCCCTAAGTGGCAGCCCTGACCAACTTTAAAATCATTTTTCATGAGAATTTTCAGCAGAAAATATTCAAGAACACCCAAATTGTGAGTAATATATTTATTTCTATAATATTATTTGCAAATTGGTTTTTTAAATTAAATTCAAAATATCGTGGCATGTGGGGATGGTTTCCATTTTAGACTCATGGTAGTTAATTGGTTAAGACAGAGGCTATAACAAGAGACAAATAAGGACCCAGCACTTCTACCTCTAGATATTAATCCTAAGAAATTCAAAACACTAATTCAAAAAGACATATGCATCCCTATGTTCATCCCTATTGTAAATAATGCTCCACACAGCATTATTTACAGTAGTCAGTGTATGGAAGAAACCAAAGTTTCAATCAATAGATAAATAGAAAAAGAAAATGTGATATATATATATATATATATATTGGAGGCCCGGTGCACAAAAATTTGTGCACTGGCAGGAGGGGGGGGGGGTGTCCCTCAGCCCCACTTGTGCCCTCTCACAGTCTGGTACCCCTCAGGAGATAACGACCTGCTGGCTTAGGCCTGCTCCCGGGTGGCAGATGGCAGGCCCAATCCCTAGGTGCAGCCCCTGGTCGGGTTCAGAGCAGGGCCGATTGGGGAGTTGTGGTGCCACACCCTGTCATGCACAGAGCAGGGCTGATCGGGAGGTTGCGATGCCACCCCCAGTCACGCTCAGGGTAAGACCGATTGGGGGGTTGGGGTGCCGACCCCTGTCATGCACAGAGCAGGGCGGATTGGGAGGTTGCGATGCCACCCTCAGTCACGCTCAGGGTAGGGCCGATTGGGGGATTGGGGCACTGCCCCCTGTCACACTCAAGGCAGGGTCTATGGGGAGGTTGGGGAGCCACCACTGTCACGCACAGAGCAGGGCCGATCAGGGGGTTGGGGCACTCCCCCCTGTCACACTCAGGGCAGGGCCGATGGGGAGGTTGTGGCTCTACCCCGTCACACACAGAGCAGGGCCCGTGGGGGGGTTAGGGTACCGCACCCTGTCACACACAGAGCAGGGCCGATCAGGGGTTGGGGAGCTCCCCCCTATCAGGCACAGAGCAGGGCCGATCAGGGGGTTGGGGCGCCTTCCCCTGTCACGAACAGAGCAGGGCGGATAGGGAGGTTGTGGCCCCGCCCCGTCACACACAGAGCCGCAGGGCAATCAGGGGGTTTGGGCGCTGCCCCTGTCATGCTGCTCCAGGGGCCAGGAGGCCTCACTGCTCCGCTGATCCCAGTGCTGGGAGGCCTCACGGCTCCGCTTATCCTGGGTTCGAGAGGCCTCGCGGCTCCACTAATCCCGGTGCTGGGAGGCACATTACCCTTTTACTATATAGGATAGAGGCCTGGTGCATGGATGGGGGCCAGCTGGTTTGCCCTGAAGGGTGTACCGGATCAGGGTGGGGGTCCCGCTTGGGTGCCTGGCCAGCCTGGATGAGGGGATGATGGCTGTTTGCAGCTGGTCACACCCCCTTCAGGATGGGGGTCCCCACTGCGGTGCCTGGCCAGTCTGGGTGAGGGGCTGAGGGCTGTTTTCAGGCTGGCGGATGACTGAAGCTCCCAACCTCTCCTTTTTTTCTTTCTTTTTTTATTTGGGATTTATTTACCTTCTATGGCTGTCACTGGAGCTGAGAGCCGGCTTTAGCTCTGAGGCTTGGCTCCATCTCTGAGACCTCGGCTGCTGATCTGGGTTTGTTTGGGTTCTGTAATTGAAACACTGTTTCAGCTCCAGCTCTGAGGCCTGGCTGGCTGAAAGCAGGTTTCTGGGGATTGTCTAGCCTCTCTAATTGAAACATTGTTTCTTAGAGTGCAAGCTCAGAGGTTGGCAGCGGCAGGCGGGGAACCTTGGCTTCCTCCATCACTGGAGCAAGCAAGCCTCCTGTTCGCTTCAGCTGCCTGGCTGCCAGCCGCCATCTTGGTTGGCAGTTAATTTGTATATCTTGCTGATTAGCCAATGGGAAGTGTGTTGGAGGTATGGTTAATTACCATGTTTCTCTATTATTAGATAGGATATATGAATATTAGCCATAAAAATGATAAAACCTTGCCATTTGTCAACATGGATGGATTTAGAGGGTATTATGCTAAGTGAAATAAGTGAGACAGAGAAAGATAAATACCATATGATTTCACCTGTATATGGTATCTAAAAACAAAATAATTTAGCAAACAGCTCATAGAAACAGAGAACATTTTGATGGTTGCCAGATGGGAGGGGGTGGAAGGATGGATGAAAAAGGGAAAAGTATTAAAGGCAAGGGATTAATGAAGAAGGGGAAGGGATTAAGATGCTCAACTTGCCAGTTATAAAACAGTTCTGGGGATGTAAAGTACAATAAGGTAGGGAATCTATAATAATAAAAGTAATATGCTAATTAGACGGGACATTTTTTTCTGACAAAGCCGGGGCTGCGGGGAAGCCAGCCAAGGTCCTGGGTGCCTGCTGACAGCCAGAGGAGGGAAGCTCAGGTCCCAGGTGGCAGAGGGAAGTTGATGCCAGAAGCCCAAGTCCCAGGTGCTGGAGGGAAGCCAGTGCCGGCAGCCGGGGAAAGGAAGGCCTACACTCTTGCACTAATTTTCATGCATCTGGGCCTCTACTATAGTCAATAATATTGTAATAACTATGTATGGTCTCAGATGGGTACCAGGCTATTGAGGTGATCACTTTGTAAGGTATATAATGTCTAATCACTACATTGCACAACTAAAACTAATATAATAATTGTATGTCAACTATAATTGAAAAATTAAAAACTATCCTATATAATAAAAGGGTAATATGCAAATTGACCCTAACAGCAGAACTACTGGCAATGACTGGTCACTATGACACACAATGACCACCAGGGGGCAGACGCTCAATGCAGGAGTTGCCCCGTGGTGGTCAGTGTGCTCCCACAGGGGCAGCTCTGCTCAGCCACAAGCCAGGCTGATGGCTGCCAGCACAGCGGTGGTGGCAGGAGTCTCTCCCACCTCCTCACCAGCGCTAAGGATGTCCGACTGCAGTTTAGGCCTGCTCCCCTCTGGCAAGTGGACATCCTCTTAGGGCTCCTGGGCTGCCAGAGGGATGTCTGACTGCCAGCTTAGGCCTGGTCCCCCAGGGAGCATCCCCCAAGGGGTCCCAGACTGTGAGAGGGCACAAGCCGGGCTGAGAGACCACCCCCCGCCACCTCCGAGTGCACAAATTTTTGTGCATTAGGTCTCTAATTTTAAAATAAATACAAATAAAATGTAAAAACATAGACTCAGTGACCCTGGGTCAATTATAATTAAAAAGTAATAATTTTGCTTCCATGTTCTTAGTCAGGATGCCAAGAAAGAAGTTCTTGGAAATATTAAAAAACATGCCATAATAGTATCTCTTTTACTACACAAACCATTGACCCTTTTACTGAGAGATGAGATTAGACCCAAATCCTAAAGGTTGGTTTTTATTTCCATACTAGAGGCCTGGTGCATGAAATTCATGAGGGGAGGAAGGGTGTCCCTCAGCCTGGCTTGCGCCCTCTCACACTCCAGGATGCCTTGGGTAGGGTCCCTAGGCCTGGCTGGTGATCAGGGGCTATCAGGGCTTTCCTTCCCCCAGTTGCCAGCAGCTGGCCCTGCCCCCACCACTGCCACTACTTGCCATCTGTGTGACACTACCTGCCTCCAACCCCACCACCGGTCGCCTCCCTCTGCGGGTGACAGGTGTGGGGTGCAATCGCTTAGCTGGCCTGGGCCTCCCTCTGTGGGGTGATTGCTGGCCAACCCTGCAAACCTGCCACAGCATCACTGACTGGTGGGCTGAGCTTCCCTCTGTAGGGCAATCAATCACGGGGCCCCTACATCTATTGCCCCGCAGAGGGAGGACCTGTCCACCCACTGCAGCACCACTGGCTAGATAGCCTGGGCCTTCCTCTTTGGGGCAATCAATGTGGGCGGCTCTATAATCAATCGCCCAGCAGAGGGAGACCCTGCCCACCCGGCCAGGGCTCCATGGTTGATCACCACACAGAGGGTGTCCTGGGCCTCCCTCTTTGGGGCTATCAATCACAGAGCCCACCCCCCACCCCCATCGATTACCCCACAGAGGGTGGCCTAGGACTCCCTCTGTGGGGCGATCGTGGGGTGATGGCAGGACCCCCCAAACAATTGTATTGCACCTGCTTTGGCTGGTCTGGCACCAGTGTGTGTCATAGCGTGGGCATCTGGAAGGTCATCTGGATGGTCGTTCTGCTATTCAGTTGTTCAGTCGATTTGCAAATTATGCTTTTATTATTATAGACTAGAGGCCTGATGCATGAAAATTCATGCAATAGTAGGCCTTCCTTCCCCAACTGCTGGCACCAGCTTCCTTCCAGCACCCGGGACCCAAGCTTCCCTCCTCTGGCCACCAGCAGGCACCAGGACCTGGGCTGGCTTCCCCCCAGCCCCGCCTTCCTCAGGAAGGACATCCAGAATGACGTCCAGAAGACATCTGGTCTAACTAGCATATTACCCTTTTATTATTATAGATTCCTCTTGCTATTCTGTCACCTATAATAGTGAACTTTCTCAATTCATTGGAAACCAAAGATAAAACAATGACAGTCAGGTAGCCTTATTCTAGAAAATATGAGATGACTCACTACCATCAAAGAGAACCCAGTGAATCATAAGCATGACTCAGAAAATTCAGCAAGAAAATGCCTCTATGGACTGAAATTATCTTGCTGAACAAACTAAGTTGATTTAAAGAGGGATTTCCACTCCTCTTATAATTACAACAGCATATTAAGACATGATTTTAATATTGATTAAAATTTCAGTTAAATGGTGATGACTCACAGGTTTTCCCTCTGTCCTTCCTAAAACTAAAGATGTTTTGTTTGCTTACTTTCAGTCAGAAGTTCCTTCCCTTGATTTGGATACCTGGAATCTCATTCGTGTTTTATTAATTGGTTAATAGACTGAAATATAAATGTAGTTGATGTAACAATGACAAGATAAAATAAAAATTATTTGTAAGTAAACCAACATCATTTAAAATATGAGAAATTATAGAACTTTATTAAATTCTCTAAGCCAGGATCAATAAGGTAGGATAATCCAATTGAATCAAGAATATAACTTGCTGTGTTGAAATAATGTCTAAGATTCTCTCTGTCCAATCCTAAACACTTACCTAGAAAAGTATGGTGTTTATAAGATGCTCACAATTTTTGCCAATTTGTTTCAAAAAACAACACCACCAGCAAGAATAGTATGACTACCACTCCTTGAGAGACTAATATTTACTAGTCACCGTGTTAGGTGCATAATGTTTTATCTTCTAGCTTCTAAATAAGGATTAAGCACATTGTGAGGATTGTCCCCATTTATATAACATCTACTGAGCCTAGGTGGCTTACACCTACTATATAAATAAGGAAAGTTAGGAACTAGTCTCAGTTTCATAGTCAGATATCTCCCTGGACTCCACATAGCACCCATGTTATAATGCAGGGATTTTTTAAAATATATAATGGAAAAATGATAAAATGTAGAGAATAAATAATTTTGTCCAAATTCCTCTGTTCTCTATTAGAAAAGAAGCACTCGCCCAGCAGGCATGACTCAGTGGTTGAGTGTCAACCTATGAATCAGGAGGTCACGGCTCGATTCAGGGTCAGGGCACTTGCACAGGTTGCAGGCTTGATCTCCAATGGGGGGTGTGCAGGAGGTAGCCGATCAATGATTATCTAGCATCATTGATGTTTCTCTCTCTCTCTCTCCCTCTCCCTTCCTCTCTGAAATCAATAAAAATATATTTTTTAAAAAAGAAAAGGAACACTCATGAAGCAGCAGTGTATGGAGGATATAACTAATACAATTAATCCACAAAGAAAAAACTGCAAAATCTCAAGGGGCATTTAGAAATCAATGAGCTTATCTCCTTGGTCAGAAATGATAGAACACAGATAATTCTTACTAATAGCATAACATATCTTTTGTAAACTGTCTTTGTAATTGATCAAACCTCTCATCCATTTCCTGATGGGAAATAATCATATTCAACTCACTGGGACTGATTTCTCCATCCATCATCTTATAACCCTTGTTATTTTTATCATCTATCATTTTTACTTTCTTAATGAACCACATAATTCTAGACAAATAAGTGTCTTCTGCAGAAAATAACACAGTAATTCTTGGAGAAAATATGTCAGTCTAACCAGGAAAATATTAAGTTTTATTCAAGAAATAAATTTCTTCCTCTTTTCACATGTATGTGTAGTGTGTGCATATGTGTGTGTGCATGTATGTGTAGAGAAATAAAAGCAACTGTGTATGAAAGTTGGCTCAAGTTTGTATATCTTTAAAATCCATTATTTTCTTTATTGGCCTCAAATTTTGTTCTCAATTCGCAAGTCATTAATACTAAACTTAGTTCTATCTATTTCTGGTTGCCAAACACTTTACTCCCTCATTCAATGATTCTGAGATATAGACATAATAAACCGGTGATGAAAACGGAGCACAGGAAGGTTGCATTGAAAATCATAACTAGATCTAAAGTCAACTAAATGCTTGAAATTGTCTGCTCATCATAGGAAAATTTATCTAAAAGAAAAAATAGGAGACAAATTATCTAAAGTAACCTTGATGGTTTTTTCAATACAAAAGAAGCAACCAGCTCATTTCAAATAGACTTTCTAATTTCTAAAGCAAAGAGACTTATTATTTTTAATGTTTCCTAAAAATGTATATGGTATGTTAACTTTGTTCTATTGTATTTACCAACACTAAATATAAAAATTCATACATTATAAAAAGCAGCCACATGCAACTAGTGGGTATATTTGATACCAGAGTGACGTTGAAACCATTGTATCTTCTCTACCATGACAAACAAAAGTAATTTATCTGTGGTCTCATGATTAAGAATATTTGTTGCTTCTCCTAAAAAAAGGATCTTTTTAAATGTACTAGACAAATAAATTAAAATTGATCCTATTTCCCTCTTTGTGTGGCTGCTCAAAGGTAAATCTGTGGCCTACATTTACAATCTAATAGCATCTGTTTTGCATAATATCTCACATGTGTCTTTCCCTACCATTCCACCTCTCTCTCTTTCTTAAATCTTTTATTTGACTACTGGTTTTTATTTAATATTACCTTGTTCTATTGTGCATATCTTTGTAAGCTGATAAATTTTTTTATAAGATGAACAAAGCTGGCAATTCACAATACAAAAATTATAATATAGAGATACATATTATGAGTGCAATTATGTTAAAAAGATGGTTGCATGCAGACAGCAATGTGCAAGTATTAAGACAATTGCATGACGGTATTAGTATTATAAATGTTTCACTTGTTCTAATTATGCAATATTCTTTTCATTAATTTTTTTTATATTTTAGTTAAATTTTCATTGGAGTAAAATTTTATTTTTAATGTGCATTACTTTGGTGCCCCTGTACAACCAAAGAAATATATATAGTACATTTGCTTCAGTTAAGATTGTATTTTAATTAAATATTTAAAAAGGCAATTTTATTTGCATAACATAGGTATGTAGAAGAATACACATAAACAAAAGTTATCCTAATTAGGTTCAAACTGAGAGAATAGATACTAAGACAGATAAATCCAAGAAAATACTCCATGAAATGTGTTGCGTTATACACATGAAAATCTCCCTGCTACAAAGTCATTTACATGCTTATCTAGTATATTTCTATTGCTAATGACCAAAAAGGCTACATTTTCTGACCATTATTTTATCTGAGTATTGATCTACTTCTTCCTTGGATGCTTTCTATTGCCCTTGCCTTTCCTTTTGAAATCACATTTTCCCCCTTGCAATGATAAATTATTTTAAGGTTTTACCATCATATAAAATTTTCTATTTTGCTTTTAAACTTTACCAGTGGATTATGTAGACTGTTAGTACATCATTAAACATTGGATTACATGTTATTAACTAGCTTTCCTTATATATTTTGTCTTAAATTCTAACCTATAAAAACAAAATTTGCCTAGAGTAGTGATGGCAAACCTTTTGAGCTCGGCGTGTCAGCATTTTGAAAAACCCTAACTTAACTCTGGTGCCATGTCACATATAGAAATTTTTTGATATTTTCAACCATAGTAAAACAAAGATTTATATTTTTTATATTTATTTTATATATTTAAATGCCATTTAACAAAGAAAAATCAACCAAAAAAATGAGTTTGCGTGTCACCTCTGACACGCGTGTCATAGGTTCGCCGTCACTGGCCTAGAGTATTCTAAATAACTCTATATAAGAGGATAATAGTATTTGAAATTCCATTGTGTTAGAAAATCAGAGCTAGTACATAGAATTCTTTTCAAAAAGTCAATGTTATGAAATATCATTGACATAATAGATAAAAAGAGCCATAATGAAAATACGTTTTGCTATCTATTCAATTCATTCAACTTCCTACATTCAATTATTTAACCTTGACCTTCTAAGCAATGTTAATTTGTGTTTGTTATGTTTTTGTGACCTCAAAGGGTCACTATGTCTGTGATGATTTTATTGTCAAGGTAATTAATTAAAGTATTAATTAACATGGCTCATGATAATGAAGACTTGCAGGATCTAATTTCTTACAATTAATTACATACCTGATTCGTCATTCTATCTCCATATCTTATTTGTGAATTTAAAACTAGTATTTCTCCAAGGTTATTATCAACAACCATAACAAAATAGTTTTCAAACTTTATATTACAATTTTCATAATCCTATGATATATAGTTTTTTAAAAATAATGACTATCCCTCACATTTGTGGGCTTATACTAGCTCTTGATGCACACCTAGACAATATTTAAATGTTTTTCCCTTTGTCTGGAATGTTTTCTCCTCACCTGCTTGATGGAATTTTATGCACATGTTAAAACCACCCCCTGTGAATATTCTGACTCTCTCTGAACTCCCTCTCTTATATCACTCATACATTTCATTGCAAGTCACAATTATTTACACATCAATCTCCATACTAGAACATAAACTCACCGGGAAGCAGCAGCTATGTACTATTCAACTTTGTGTCCCCAGTGCCCATCATTGTATCTAGCATATAACAGAAGTTCAGTAAATGCTTGTAGGTGAATAAATGATTTAATTTGATCCTCATATATCACAAGGTGAAGGTGAGAAAACAGAGGCTCAAAAACATCAAAATATTTGTGAGAGGTCAAATTGCTAATAAGTCACAGAACATAAGGAATATGTTTAATAATTCCTGTCCCACTTTACTATCTTAGAAATGTGAAGAAGGAAAATAAGTAATCTATATATATATAAAAGCCTAAGTGACCTTTATGATGAAACGACCAGAACAACCAGAATGACCAGTCTACCAGTCAATATGATGCGTACTGACCACCAGGGGGCAGATGCTCAATGCAGGAACTTCCCCCTGGTGGTCAGTGTACTCCCACAGAGGCAGCGCTGTTCAGCAGGAAGCCGGGCTCACAGTTGGTAAGTGCAGCTGTGACAGCGGGAGCCTCTCCCAACTCTACGGCAGCACTACCAAGTGGCGGCAGCAGCGCAGCAGGCTGGGATGAGTTTGAGCGGTGTGGTGCCCAGCCCCAGTTCTGGCTCCTCCCTGGCCGCCTGCCACTTGGCGCACTGCTATTTCCCTTGGGGGATGTTCGACTGACGGTTTAGGCCCGATTAGCCTGTGGGGATCAGGCCTAAACCGGCAGTTGGACATCCCTCTCACAATCCTGGACCCCTCAGAGGCCTAAACCAGCAGTGGGACATCCCCCAAGGGGTCCTGAATTGCGAAGGGCGCAGGCCAGGCTGAGGGACACACATTCCCCACCCCGCCAAAGCATGAATTTTGTGCACCGGAACTCTAGTATAAGATAAAAACTCTGCCTAAAATGGTATATGAATTTCTCTAATCATAGCATTAAGTAGAAGAGAATAATTAGGAATAGAGCTATGATAATCAATGAACTACATTTATGACTAACTCACAGAACTAGCAAGTTAATTACTATGGAAAAGCCTGAGTGAAACAAATGATTTCTACAATTAAACTAGAGGCCCAGTGCACAAAATCTGTGCATTCGGGGGGGCGCGGGGTGGGGGGGTGGGAGTGTCCCTCAGCCCGGCCTGCACCCTTTTACAGTCTGGGAGCCCTTAGGGCAGCGGTTCTCAACCTGTGGGTCTGGACCCATTTAGCGGGCGAACGACCCTTTCACAGGGGTCGCCTAAGACCATCCTGCATATCAAATATTTACTTTACAATTCATAACAGTAGCAACATTACAGTTATGAAGTAGCAACGAAAATAATTTTATGGTTGGGTCACAACATGAGGAACTGTATTTAAAGGGCCAGAAGGTTGAGAATCACTGCCTTAGGGGATGTCCATCAGTCAGAAATCCTTAGCACTGTTGCGGAGGGAGGAGAGGCTCCTGCCACCACCACTGCGCCTGCCAGCCATGAGCCCGGCTTCTGGCTGAGCGGCACTCCCCCTGTGGGAATGCACTGACCACCAGGGGACAGCTCCTGTGTTAAGCATCTGCCCCCTGGTGGTCAGTGCGCATCATAGCAACCAGTTGTTCTGCAGTTCAGTCAATTTGCATATTAGCTTTTTATTATATAGGATATACTAGTTAAGAAATACCTAGAGGGAAACAGCCTTTCGATAGAAAATTCCAGTCTATGAGTATTTACCTTTTTCCCTGTCTGAACAAAGATGGATTTTTTAACTTTGGATATGTTCTGTTCTTGGACATAAATAAGTAGATGTGATATAATTAAGTCAGAAAACTATCCTCTTCCCTAACCATTTGAGCTGAACCTATAAATACATTATAGCCTAAATAAAGCATCATTCAAAATTGGATCTAAAGGTCTAGAAAAATCTAGAAGAGTTAAGTTTCTGTATTTGATCACATTTCTTCTCAGTAACACAAATTAAAGGAGAATCAAATGGATCGATTTGAATGAGTATTGGAAACTGAAACTGAACTCCTACTTTTATTTTTTGTAAAGATTTATAATTGATTTTTAGAGAAAGAGGAAGGGAGAAGGAGAGAGAAACATCCATGTGAAAGTGAAACATCTATTTACTGCCTCCTGAAAATCCCCTACCAGGGATGGAGCTCAAATTTGGGCATGTGTCCTGACCAGGGAATAGATCCAGCAAGCAACCTTTCAGTGCATGGGGCAACACTTAACTGAGGCACACTGGCCAGGGCTATACTCCCACTCATGTATTATTATTAAATTAAAAATGGGAAATGGAAGAACCTGACTCTAGATTAGAGCACATACAAACTGTGTGTTTAGCCCTGGATAAGTCCTTGAACTCATCTTTTAAGATTTATCATTTGTGAGCTTCTGGTCAAGATGGCAGTGTGGTTAAATGCAGTACTCACCACCTCCCACAACCACATCAAAATTTACAACTAAAATACAGAACATCCGTCATTCAGAACCACCTGAAAGCTAGCTGAATGGAAGTCCTACAACTAGGGAATTAAAGAAGAAGCACATGGAGACTGGGAGGAGAGACGGAGATGCAGGATGGAATCACGGAACTGGCTAGTCCCACATCCACATGTGGTGGTTCAAAATCTGGAGGTAAATCTAAGCTGTGCCCTTTTTGCTCCAAAGTGACTTTTTAAAAAATCAGGTGTCTATACTTGTATATAAGGATTTCTGGTACCAACAATTAACCAATCAGATGCAACCTTATTAGGCAACATGA
Organism: Myotis daubentonii; assembly: GCF_963259705.1. Taxonomy (NCBI): domain Eukaryota; kingdom Metazoa; phylum Chordata; class Mammalia; order Chiroptera; family Vespertilionidae; genus Myotis; species Myotis daubentonii. Next base: position 139,987,596 of record NC_081840.1, on the reverse strand, counting down.
CCAATAGGTTTAACTCTATTATATGACCTATATATTTGTGGTCCAAGACAGGGCATTCACACTGGATAGCTATTGTGTTGGCTGTTGTCATTATTTTTATTTGAAAATCTCAGGGAAAATAATCAGGTATTGCATGTTTTAAAAATTCTTACAGCACACCAGTTGAAAATCATTGATATAGCCAGTGAAAATATTTTTTAAGATTAAAGGAGAAATAAAAAATTTTCTCAGATAAACAGAAACAGAATTTTTTCCAGTACACCCACATTAAAAGAAATGTTAAGAGTTATTCGGGCAAAAAGAATATGACAGTAGGCAGAATCCTTAATTTATACACCAAAAATAGATAAATAAAGAGCTAACTATAGGATAAGTGAAAGAATACATAAAATTTACTTTTCTTGCTTTTAAATGCTCTAAAAGATATTTGAGATTCTAAAGCAAAAATGGTAGCATTTTATTTTGTGTTTTATAGTACATAGAAAAGTAAAATATCACCCGATGGCACACAAGGTGAGAGGAAGGAATTGGAAAAAAAACTGTTGTGTTGTCCTGACACTACATGTAAACAGTGTAATATTTTAAGGTAGACTCTGAGTAATTAAAATGTACTTTATAAATCGTAGAATACCCACTAAAACATTTTAAAGAAAAGGGTTTAGATATTAATCCAATAGTAAAGATAAAATGAAATAGTAATACCAAGTTTCAAAAAAGAGGTCAGAAAAAATAAGAAAGGTAATAAAAATAAAAATGTACAGTAAGACATTATATTTTAATCCATATATATCACTAATTACATCAATTATAAATTATTTAAACACAATTTAAAAGACAGATTGTCAGACTGGATAAAATAGCAAGACCCAAAATATATTCTATATATAAGCAAACCTATCTTAAATAGAAAAATAAAGATAGATTTTTAAAATGACATAGAAAAAGATATATAATTCAAACATGAATTAAAAAAAACACACATCTGAAATAGCTGCATTAATATCAGGGGAAAAAGGCTTCAGAACAAGGAATAATAATAGGTAAAAAGAAATATTACATAATTAGTGTTAAAGAAGTCATTCTCCAAAAAGACATAAAAATTCTAAATAGGCATGCAACTAACAACAGAGCTTCAAGATTCATTATATAAAAACTGATCAAACCAGAAGGAGAAACACACAAATTCACAATTAAAGTTGGTGACTTCAATACTCCTCATTCAGTAATTTGTAGAGTAAGTGCACAGAAAATCAGTCAGCCTATGCAAGACCTGAACAACACTTTCAACCAACTTGATGAACTTGACATTTAAGTTAAAGGAAGTCTCAAGGGACACTGGAATATATTTTGAATTAAATTAAAATTAAACTACAATATCAAAATGTATTAGATTTGGCTAAAGTAATGCTTGAGGGAAGGACAAAAAAGAACAAAAATATAAGAAAAATACACTGACCATAATTGGGGGGAGAAGGGCGGGGTATATACATTAATTCAAAGTTCTCAACTGTGTGGCATTTCCTTATTAACTGTCTCCTCAACTCATCAGTTTTGGATATCTACTATTATTATGGTGGGTTTGTCAGTTTCTTCAAGAAGCTCTGTCAGTATTTGCTATATACAATGTAAATCTTTTTTACTAGGTGCATTCAAGTTTAAAATTATTAGCTCTTCCTGATGTAGGGAACCTGCCTTTTATATAGTGACTGTCTTTATAACCAATCATGCTTTTTGCTTTCAAATCTATTTCATCACATCTTAACATGGTCATCTCAGCTTTCTCTTAGTATTTGCCTAGCATATATCTTTTCATCCTTATTCTGTCACACTATCTATGTCCTTGTATTTTGACTGTGTTTTATCTAAATAGAATTTAGTTGGATTTTCTATTTTTAATCCAATCTGTTAAACAGAATATAGCTGGATTTTTCATTTATTTAAAGATATTTTTATTGATTTCAGAGAGGAAGGGAGAGGTAGAGAATGATAGAAACATCAATAATGAGAGAGAATCATTGATTGGCAGCCTCCTGCACAACCCACACTGGGAATTGAGCCCACCACCCGGGCATGTGCCCTGACCAGGATTCAAACTGTGACCTCCTGGTTCATAGGTTCATACTCAACCACTGAGCCACACCAGCCCAGCTGGATTTTCTATTTTTAATCCAATCGGTCAAACAGAATATAAATGGTTTTTCTATTTTAAAGTCAATCTCTCAATCTGTCTTTTAAAAACCAATATTTGCCCTAACCAGTTTGGCTCAGTGGACAGAGCATCAGCCTGTGGACTGAAAGGTCCCAGGTTCGATTCTGGTCAAGGGCATGTACCTTAGTTGTGGGCATATCCCCAGTAGGGGGTGTGCAGAAGGCAGCTGATCGATGTTCCTAATTGTCTATCCCTCTTCCTTCCTCTCTGTAAAAAAAAAAGTCAATAAAATATATTTTAAATAAATAAAATAAAAACCAATATTTATTCATTATTATAATCTTCTGATTTATTTCTACCGTCTTATTTCACTCTTTTAAATCCTTGCCCAAGGATATGTTTTTAATAATTTTTAGAGAAAGAGGAGGGTGAAAAGAGAGAGAAAGAGAGAGAGAGAGAGATCAGTGTGAGAGAAAAACATCCATCAGTTGCTTCTGGTACATTCCCTGACCAGGGATTGAAGCCACAACTAGGTAAGTACCTAACCAGGAATCAAACCTGCAACCTTTTGGTGTACAGGACAATGCTCCAACCAACTGAGCCTCTCAGCCAGGGTTTTGGCCAGATTTTTATATACTTCTGTGGAATTGATAATATTTCCCCCTTTATTCTATTTTCTTCTCTAATGCATAAGTATTATACACTATTTTTCTTTTAGTGGTTATCTTTTAAATTTTACCATGCATAAGAACTTAAAATTAATCAGCAGGAATAGATCCTGGTTGTTAGTATCATGGTTCCAAACCAGATCACCTGGATTCAAATCCTGTCTCACTTCTATGGCTTCAGGCTGTCAGTTTTAACATCTATAAAATGGAGATATTAATCACTAATCTCATAGAGTTATTGTGGGCCCTAATGTAAGTCAATATACATATTTCAGTCAAACATGACTGGTATACCACAAGCACTAAATTCATGTAAAATAGCAGTAGTAATAATGTTGTTGTTATAATTTACCTTCTTCCAAAACCATACAATCTCAGACCTGATCAATTTCATCATAGCTTAAATATTTTGTCAATATTACAAATTATGTATTATTAAAGATTTACACATAAAGTTAAATATTATACACTAGAGGCCCAGTGCATGGATTCATGCACCGGTGGGGTACCTCAGCCTGGCCTGTGGAGATCAGGCCGAAACTGGCTCTCCAACATCCCCAAGGGGTCCCGGATTGTGAGAGAGCACAGGCCAGGCTGAGGGACAACACCAGTGCATGATCAGAATCAGGGAGGGACTATGGGAGAGCTCTGGGGCGTGTCCAGCCCATCTCACCCAGTCCCAATTGGCCAGACCCCAGCCACAAGCTAACCTATGAGTTGGAGCATCTGCTCCCGTTGGTCAGTGCATGTCATAGCGCCTGGTAGAGCAGTCAAACAAACGGTCAGACACTTAGCATATTAGGCTTTTATTATATAGGATAATGTAGTATTTTCTTTGCTCACCACTCTTTTATTTGTTTTAATCTCAGATCATCTTTCTCAGATCATTTTCTCTTTTTCTTAAGTATAGTCATCCCTTGGTATCTGCAGACACCAAAATCCATGGATTCTCAAGAACCCTGTATAAAATGGCATAGAACAATGTATACAATCAGTCCTCTGCATCTATAGATTCCCAACTGCTGATTGAAAATACTGTTTTTGATCTGCAGTTGGTTGAATCCATGGATGCAAAACCTGTGAATAAGATGGCTGACTGTATATTCATTGAAAAAAGTCTGCATAGCCCTAACTGGTTTGGCTCAGTGGATAGAGCGTCAGCCTGCGGATTCAAGGGTCCCAGGTTCGATTCCGGTCAAGGGCATGTACCTTGGTTGTGGGCACATCCCCAGTGGGGGGTGTGCAGGAGGCAGCTGATCGATGTTTCTCTCTCATCAATGTTTCTAACTCTCTATCCCTCCCTCTCCCTTCCTCTCTGTAAAAAATTAATAAAATATATTTTAAAGAAAAGTCTGCATAAAAGTGGACTCGCACAGTTCAAATCCATCTTGTGCAACTGCACATCCCTGAGAAGCTCTTTTAGTGAAGGTCTGCTAAAACTAAGTGCTCTCAGCTTAGTCAACACTCATTAGTGAAATATAGCTTTGCTAGACACACAATTCTTTACAAACTTTCATCTTAGCACTTTGAAAATATTAATGTTCTAATTATTATTCCTTTGTACTAGTCACTTTTCACTCAGACCACTTTTGACATTTTCTACTTTTGAAAATTATTTTATAGTTTTACCATAATGTGTCTCAGTATGAGGATTTTTTAAAATTATTGTTAACTTAGATATACTGGCTTTTCCTGGTTCTAAGAATTTTTATCTTTCATCAGTTCTGAAAATTTCTAAAGCATTGTTTCTTCAAATGTTACCTCTTCCTCATTCTATTTTTTTAAATCTCCCAATATGAATAGCCATATGTCAGTACCTCTTATTTAATTCTCCATTTATCCTAAACTCTCATATTTCCTATTTCTCTAAGTTTGCATTCTGGTAACTTATTATCAATCTTCCAGTTCACTGATTCTCTCTTCACTTGAGTCTAATATATTTAATTTATGAGTTTTCAAATTATTAATTATATTTTCATTTCTAGAGGTCTTCCTTTAAATCTGTATGCCATATTTGGTGATCTCTTAGGTATTGCTCATGTTTCTTTCCATCTTTATGTTTTATGTTTTAAATATATTATATTAATTTGTTAGTCATGTCAATATTTTGTTAGAAATCTAAATCTCTTGTTTGTCATTTTCATTAAATTGCTCATAGTTTCCTAATGCTGCTGTCATTTTTGTCATATACTATTGACTAACTACAGCCTCTGGGAATTCTGAAGTCTTGGGTGGTGGTGATTCTTCAGGAAAGACTTGTACTTGTTTCTGCTGGGCACCACAGGGGCCTTCAAACAAGAATTGTTTTAAAATAATGTCTTGGCTTAGATTTGTCCTACTAAGCAGATAATTTCAATTCAAGCTCCAGACTCAGATAAGGGTGGGCTGGAAGCCTGCAGTTGCAAATTCTCCTTAGAGCTTCCTCAACCCCCAGTTCCCAAACCAGGGTCACCGAAGTGTCTAACAGGTTATTTTGTTCCATTTGCCAGCCATGTGGATTTTTTTCTAAATCACGTTCTCTGAAGAATCTTATCCCTTTGAGAGTCCAGGTTTATTCATTTTTTTGATGGCCTTAGGTCTAGGCTCCAGAGAATTCTCCACCAGAACTCTCCACTAGTAAGCCCCAAGACAAGTTTCCTCATTCCAACATTTGTTTCCACAGCAACCCTTGATCCCTAATTTGCTTGTCACCCTGATTTTGATGCTATATTTGCTTGAGATTTGTATTTTGTTTCTCTTTTTTGTTTTTGGCATTTGGGGATTTCCCCACTTTTTTTAGAATGTCAGCTATTCAATGAAATTTATGTTTATGTATTCTTTCCAGCTTTTCCAAATACCTTATCTATCATTCCCCCAGAAGCAGAAGTCTTTTCATCAACTTTTTTCCCTGTAGGAGCTGATAGAGCTATCCTGCTCATTATAACTCTGCCCCAAACACTCCTGTTACTTTTTCACTTTCTTTGAAAAGCTTCAATTAAAATTAAATTAATAGATGGACACTTTTAGTACTCTCGGTGTGGAGGGGGAAATGTCCTAGGATATATAAGCAGCTCTTGCTGCTTCTATGACAAATCTGTTCCCAAATAATTCTACTTGAATTTGCATGTCTTGATTCAAAATCTCTGGGATTAATGGGGCTGAGTCTCTTGCTTAGGTTTGTAATAGGAAAAGATTTTTTTTCTTGATTCGAAATGGTCTCTGTGCTCAGAAAATTCTTTCTCCTGGACTGCCATTTTTCAAGTGTAGAACATAAAACTTCTCTTACTCATGTCAGAGTGTTCCTCTTGCCTTATTTCTATCCAGAGGTCTGATTACAATTATTTCTACTGCTCTGTTTGGACTAATACTCTGTGTTTCTTAACTGTCTGTCTAGATTTTATCACAATAGTAAGTTATATAAAATGACTTCATTATTTAAATCCAAATTTAAATAACCACTGAATTGTGTTGTCACATATTCAGGAAGGGCACAAGACCTCATTATTGTTCACATTTCATTAGATACTTTGAATATACCCAACAACCATCAATTAAACATTCCAAAGGAAAAAAACAGAAAGCAGGGAGGTGTGTGTGTGTGTGTGTGTGTGTGTGTGTGTGTGTGTGTGTGTTGTGTGTGGTAATTCAAAACTGAGCAAGAGAAAGAGGAGTCTAGTGAATATAACAAGACGTGGGTGGATTCTGCTCAAAGTACAGTAATACTAATCAACAGAATTCACACTGATCAGTGTTATTACAGGGAATGCTAATTAAATGTACCATGCCTTGACATACAAAATAAAGCATTACTGAATTCAACCTCAAGCAACAGGGTTCTGATTCCCTTGAAAGCTACAACTTGTATAAAACTCACTAAATAAGAAATGTGCTATTTTGTATTTTGTACAACATATAAAAAGTAGAAACAGACCTGGTAAAGCATAGAAATAGGCCTAGAAAAGCAGTGAGACTATTAAGAACAACAAATCATGATTTTCTACCTATAAAATAATGTGCTCTACAAATAAAAAAATTATAATATGCAATATTTTTTGTAATAACATGCACTAAAAGGATCAATGGCCTCAATGTCAGGATACCTGCATCCCTATTTTAGCTCTGCCAACAATTAGGAGTACAATGTTAAACAAATCACATAACTTCTCTAGGCATCATTTTTTTACTTATAAAATGATAGACTTTGTGGAAGACAACCTATTGTCCTCACTAACTGATAAGCGTAGACAGAGAATCCCGAAGGCTGGGTACCTTTGAAGCCCTAGCAAAGGTCAGAGCTGGGCGCCACCTCTGTTTGTCCAGACAGTGGTAGCTGAAGCAACTTCCCCATCTATTATTATGTAAATCCTTGCTGATGGGCTAGTCTGCCTGTTGCCCGGGGGTCGTCACCTGCCTAAGGGCTATGCTATGGGTGTATCCCAGATCAATAAAAGCTTGGTGAGGCCTGAGCACCGGTGGAAGTCCTTCTCCTTGAGTTGGACTTGCCCGCCTGGCCCCCCAACATTCCCAAATTATCTCTTGTCTCTTCTCTTTCATTTGTGTGCGGCTCCTCTTCCAGATCCTGAACCCTTAACCACGCGGGACGTGGAGGGAAACGTGTACCACAGACTTGAGCAAAATGATCTAGGTGTCCTTTTAGGTGCAAGTAATATAAATGTTTTTAAAAAAATGTTTAAGTGCTTGTTTAATAGCAGATGACTATATGAATAAAAGTCAATATTATGATCATTTTTGAGCCGATGTTTGAGTTGCAGCAATGCAAGATGGATAAAGAGGCCTGGCAGCATTTAAGTATCAAGCATCCACCTCTCAATTTTCCCTTTGAGAAGTTCCCCAATTTCTCTCTTCCTGGTAGCATGTGAGAGAAGGCAGTTAAAAAGAAGATTGTTATTGGTATGAAAGTCATTTATCTCTTCTGCTATTGTCTTAGTTGTTAATGAAAAGCTAAGGTAGAGAACACGGAGATGTTTCAAGAGTTCAGTGGGAGGACATCTATACAGGCAAACTTGGAAATACTGTGGGTCCAGATCCGGACCACAACAACAAAGTGGGCATTGCAATAAAGTGAGTAAAAATATTTGTGCTGGTGAAGGGTCTTGCCTTCATTTTGTAAAAAACACAACGTCTCTGAAGCATAATAAAGCACAGTGCAACATAATGAAGTATGCCTGTAAAGAAAAAGGGTTATTAGTTAATAATGCAACAGTTCTCAATGTGAATGTGTATTGGGATCACCTGGAATTAAGGCAAGATTCAGTAGGTTTGGCAAAGCATCAAATCTGTGTTTTTGACAGGCACCCAGATGATTCTGATGAAGGCAGTCATGGGCTATATTTTAGAAACACGTCTCTCAACAAAACTCAAATGGTAAAATTTGCTATGGAACTGTGGAACAGTGCCTATGGAACTAAACTTTATGGCAACTTTTCAAGATGGTTTAAACAATATCCCAGAAAACAATCCTATAATACCAAGAGGATATAAGCAGGATTCTAGAACTTAAAATGTTATTAAGTTAGCATAATTTAATACAATTTTCCTAAGCAACTGGCCCCCAACCACTTTTTCAAACAAGGATAATGCTCTATAATTCTAGCAATACTGTTTTTACGACTATTTAATTCCTTTTTTTTTGTCACCATAACTCAGCTTTTATAAAGCTTTACTTCTCAGCATACACAAAAGCCAGAGTTTAGAAGATGGAAGATGAAGAAGAATCTATATTTACAATTGGAGGTTTATTCAATTTATTATAATACATCAAAGAATATAATAAAGTTAGTTGAGTTCATTTCTATAACCCCTGGTAGAATTAAAATATTTTATAATATCTCTTTAGTGCTGAAGTATGGTAGCAACCATTTCAGGTGGAAACTGTAGTTTAACTCTAACCCTGTTGTTTGGCTTAACAATATAAAAGTTACTTTGATTTTCTGAATTGTATAAATCATCCTATTTGATTGAATGTCTTATCGATTGAATGACTATTCCATTGATTGTTATCATACTGGTCTTAGAGAGCACATTCTACTGTACCTGGAAACAGGACAGCACAATTACTCTAAATTGTTTTAGTGGCCACAGGTGGTGCGTTCCAGCTGCCTCAGTGGTCCCGAGACCAGGACAGCACAATTACTCTAAATTGTCCTGACAACTCAGTTGTCGGGAGACCCGAGGGCTCCAGATATTGTGTTTCTATCAACTCAGTGATCCGGAGACCCAAAACTGTAATTTAGATAACATGCCTAAGTTTAACCCAGGTTACCCAAGGACTCTAAATAATGTATTTTCTGTCAATTCAGTGACCCCAAGACCCGAAACTGTAATTAACATGCTTAATTCTGCTTCTGTAATCTGCTTTTTTGGGAGCCAGGTGCCACATTCCAATGGCATGTAATCCATACCTTTGTGACTTTTGCCTATATAAGTCTGGTTTTGCCACCATCTTATTGCTATGAGATTTGGGGATGACCTCTCATAGTCCCAGATTGCAATAAATGTGACTCTTTAATTCGACTTCTTGAGGCGTCCTTCTGTGATTCGCGGGGTACATTACAACAGTGCCTATCCACAAAGTTAAATGGCTTTGATGGTTTGTTGGCATCAGCAACATTGGCTGTTAAAATACTAGTATCACATTAATGGTTTATTAAGATATATTAAAAGGATGAGTCACATTCTGACAATAAGGTTGCCAGTGACTGAGGTATGACTGAAATGGTGCCTGATGATCAGCACATGCCATAGAGCACATTAGAGAGGGTTGGGAAGAACTTAGGTGATTTAGCGAGGTGCATGTCCAAGAACCAGAAAACAATTAAAGTGCTTATAAGCAATGACATCTAAAAATGGCTTGGGAATCAGTATATATGAATTCTAGTCCTAGCTATGACATGTGGTGTGATTTTGGGTAACATATGCATAGGCTTTCTTGTCTCTTAAGTAATCTTCCCGCTCTTAGGTTCTAGAATCCCATGAAATTATAATGTTGATATATGCATGGATCTTACCTATAATTCTATAAACTCAACCTTGATTCAATGTCATCATAGATGAAATTTTAAAAGTCTAGTACATCCATGGATAACCTTCCTTTCATATTGCAATTTGAAGGAACATTTGCTATTCTATTTCTTTGCCTCTAAGCAGCCAACATTTTTCATTCAAATTAAGCTCCCCCTCCCTGTGAAATTGCTGATTGCTGTGTTTATCCTAGTATATTTTGACTGTTTCTATTTCCATTCCATTTTATACAGGAGGACCAATTTCTGTCTTGATGAATGAATCTCCTGAGAAAAGTAATCCATTTTTATAAATATTCTGGGAAGGTAATTTCTGCTCAAAATAGAAAGCTGACATTTGTATGTCTTTCTGTCTACATTTATGGTTTGACTTGAGCATGAAAGCATGTAAATAAGAGATGGGGTCTTGAGACCGAATTTGAAAAGAGGCTAAAGAGAGCAGAACAAAGAAGGAAACCAAAAGAGATGAAATAGAAAATGTGAGAAATACAAAATAAATCATCTCCCAGAGCAGTGAAACATTATGCCATCTCTATTATCTAAAAATACGTACCAAATCAAAAATTTCTCTGGTGAAGAAAATGAGACAAGAGAATCAAAAAGGCAAATAAGCAAACAACATATGAGTAAAAAAATACACCTCTGAAATTTAGCAAGAATTTGGAAAACTCAAGCCTAAACAATTTTAATTGTTTGACAACATTACTAAATTGCATTAATGCTATTGGACTAAGTGGCTGTATTATGCTATAGTTCAGAAATGTTTCTTTGTTCTCTGAGTATCAGATGCCCTCACTCACCAGTGCTGGTCTGAATTTTAGGCAGCTACCTTCTGTCTCTGATGGCAAGAAGTATATGAGCAGGCATAAGATGAACCAAGAGGCATTTGTCATCATCACCAAAGAATCAATCGAGAACATTATTGGGCATTTTTGGAGGGCCACAAAGAAACTTATAATAATGTGATATCGTGTTTCTAACTTACTTCTTCTGGAATAGAACTTTGTATAGGCAGCATTCAAAATCCTTGGTTTCTTATAGCCACATTATAAACTCTTAACTTCATTTGACATATAACAAATGTGTGATCAGGATGGATGGAACAGAGTATGTCCATCACCACTTCAAGGAACACAAGTTAAAACAGGCAATTCTGGCCCAGCCAATGTGGCTCAGTGGTTGAGCATTGACCTATGAACCAAGAAGTCATGGTTCAATTCCTGGTGAGGGCACATGCCCATGTTTCAGACTCAATCCCCACTGGGGGCACGCAGGAGGCAGCCGATCAATGATACTCTCTCATCATTGATGTTTCTATCTCTCTCTCCTCCCTTCCTCTCTGAAATAAAAAAAAAATAATACTTTAAAAAATTATGACTAAAAAGCAGGCAGTATGTAAATAAGATGATTAACATAATGTCAATTTTTTCATTCATTCAGTGTTTGATATGTTCAGCATTATGCTAAGAATTAAAAATAAAATTAGGGGTAAAACAGACACATGTAACTTGGAGTTTAATAAAAGAGACACAAATAAGATCACATAAATAAATACATAATAACAATTATTATAAAACAATGAAGGAATATTTGCCATAAGAGCAGATAATAGGGGAATTGAGCCTAGTCTGATGTCAGAAGTTTCTCTAAGGAAATGCTGTTTGAACACATTGCTGAAGGAAAGAATAAGTTAACGAGGTAAAAATAGGAGAGAGAGATCCAACCAGACTTAAATGGGCATATAAGTGTCCTGAGGTATTAAACAGTACAGAACATTGGGGGATCTAAAAGAAAGCCCAGCCATTTCTGTTCATAGCCCATTTTTTTATTGTCCAGAATCAGCCATGTAGCCCAACCCAAATGTAAAAGGGTTGGAAAGTGCAGTCTTCTGTGGGCTTAGAAGAAAAAAACTAGATATTGGGAAACATTTGTAAAGCCTGATATACACTAAGAACGGCCTTTTTATTCTCCTCACAAGAATCTCATTACTTTAGGACATTTTATCTACAAAAACAAATAAATAAATGAAACTTTATTTAAGTATAATTCATTTCAATGAGATATACTGAGAGGTCGGTAAATACCCAACCAAAAGCAAAGAAATGTGTTTGTACTAACTTTAACTTTGCAACCTTATCGTGGGTAAATGTACCATTTGGGGTAGGCTTCTTGAAATATTAAAAATGGGTCACAGTGTCAATCCTATTATTAAGCAAACATGAACCACATAGATAGCACTGGAGACTGGAAAAGACAGTCTTTTAGATATCATGGTGACAAGTTTCAAGAACATCATTTTGGCATGTGAAGGATCCGCTTGATACTATCATCAAAAGTAATCAAAATGAAGAAACACTGGTGCCAGGATAGTCATCATTGTCGGAGCCATCATTGCCCCTGGTTTGGGTTCTCTGTACTGTGTAACACACCACCCCAAAGTTTAGGGGATTAAAAGAAAAGTTGTTTCTCACACAGTTCAGTGTGTGGATGAGAGACAGCGAAGAAGCTCTTGCTTGGGTTCTTTTAGGCAAATGCAATCAAGTGACAGCTGGGCCTGGATTCATGAAGGCTTGACTGGTCTGGACACCCAAGGTGTTGACATTCACATATCTGGCATTTCAGCTCAGATGGCTGCAACAGCTGTGGATGGGCCAAACCAAATCAATCTCTCTCTCTATTCTCCCTCCTTGTCCCTCCACCTCCCTTCTCTCTCTTTTTGTCTCCCTTTCTCCCTCTTCCCTCTCTTCTCTCCACATTACCCTTTCAAATGCCTCTCTTGAACATCCTTGCAGTATGGAAGTCTCAGGTTAGTTGAACTTCTTACATGGCAGCTGGCTTCCCCCAGAGCAAGCATCCCAAGAAATCAGGGTGGAAGCTGCAGGGCTTCTCATGACCTGGTTTTGAAATCTGTGCACCCTCAGTCTGGTTACAAGGAGCCAGACCAGATTCAATGTGTAAAAGACAAGGGCATGAATACCAGGGAGGGAAGTGTCTTTGGAAACTAGTTACTACACAATTGGTTTGGGAAATAAGAGCCATAGTAAAAAAGACACCTGATATGTGGAAATTAGGAATAGCTTTCTTGAAAACAAGTGTGTAATATAAGCAGTAAGGTAAGAATTCAAGTCTCCAAATACCAAAAGATGGCATTAGCCAACAGATGACATTTGCAAAAATTATTGTGCCATATATTAGAACTTATAGCCACTCCTAGGCACATACAATCATCACAAAGCAACAGAGTTTTTGAAAAATAGTAAAAAGCAGCATCTTTAAACACGAAATAAAATTATAACAGCATTGTTGAAAAGAAAGTAAACTTATTAAGAAAATAAAATGTCAGAAAATTATTTCACAAAATCTGGAAATAAAAGCTTTTTCTTCCTTTATCCATACTCATTTTCTCTGAAATGGAAATGCAAAATACGGAAAAGTTACTAAGAATTTCTTCCAAAGTGCACTAAAATCATTACTCAGTTATTCCAAACAATGTTCCCCCAAGGAAAATAATGATAATTATTCACTAGTATGGAAAACAATAGCAGGCTTCTAAAGACAACCTTGCCCAAGTGCATACCCAAAGAAGGTGATTTTTCTCTAAAGCTTTCCAGACCTCAACTCTCACCGTTAAATCATGAGAAGTCTGCCTGTTCTGGTTAAACCATCTGTTCACTGGGGGAGACATCTTCTATCTTGCAGACACCAAAATTAATGTGTTAAACTAGTCATTAGCTACCATTATAGCTAGATCTTGATTTACCCTACTTGGTCCTGAGCCCTAAAAGATACATAAGAAAGCTCCAGAAAGTGAACAACTTGTTTTATTTGCTGGAAAATATCATTATTACCGCATCCAAAGAAATTATTATAAATTTATAATTGTGCCACATTTTTAGATACTCTAAGCATTACATTAAAGATAGCCATAAAACATGGCATTTTTAATAAAATTTATGATCGATTAACATACTCTGACCTAGAACAAAGTATGGTGACAATCTGCCTTGGCATTTTGTTTGCTATATCTGGCCTAGCTGCTCTTGTCATTTATCTTCTTTTCTATTAGCTCCAAAGGCAAACGGGCTATGGCAGTAATAATAGTTAAAAGTATAGATCATTTTGCAAATAACAGAGTTTTTTTATGAACAAATCTGCATTATTCAAAAAGTTAACTGACTCTGCCATGTTAATTGACTCTAATTTATCCCATTGAAATGACATCATTTTTCCTGCTAAGCTATTCATAATCCAAGCATATCATACACTGATCTGCTGAGAATATGAAACTAGTCTATCAGAATTAATTAGCAAATTATGAACCTCTGCACTAAAAATTTCTCAGCAGAGGAAAACAAAATTGCATTAGCATACTATGAAAGTTGTAAAAAAAATAGAACATTGTAAAGAAAAATAAAATAAGTAGAACATTTTCCTCTTCAGATGACCCCGGGTAGAGTAAATTTGATTACAGGAAAAGCATATCGGTTTGAAGAAGGGGTTCGGGAGTATTAGAAAGAAACTTAGTGTTTTATGTGAATGTAGTCACCTGACTCTAAAGTAAACTATTTAGCTGAGGAAAGTAAGCGGTGAAAGGCAAGTGGACAGAAATAGACATGAATCAAAATGGGCAGCTAGATTTTAAGGAGTTGTTCTTAACCCTTACTGCACAATGGAATCCTGTGGGAGCGTGGACAATTACTGATGCCTCAGGTTTTCCAATCTAGTTTATCTAGCGTGTGGCCTGAACATCAGGATTTTTAAAAACTTCCCAGGTGTGTTTAATGTACAGCAAAGTTTGAGAGTCATAATTTAAAAGTTACCCATGGTCAGGTAAGATATAGCTCAGGACAGGAGGCTGTCGTCAAGGGGAAACACTGGTTTGAGCAATTAGATGGTGTGGGAACCATGCCAGAGACACCAGATAGTCAAAGCAACTCAGAGTGTGAAAGGCCTTGGTGATAGTACACCAGACAGCCAAGGCCACTCTGAACGTGGGAATCTTAATCAGAATGTTCAAGGTTAAGATGCCATACACAGGTGCAAGGACACAACAATCTCACCATACACTGTGCCCTTCTATAACCCAAATGATTGATGTCACTGTTGGCAACTGGCCTTTTTCATCTAAGTGGTATAATACATTACTGGCCAGCCAGTATACTGCCGCTGCTGTGAGAGGAATGCAGGAAAGGCTGGAGAGGTTGGAGAAGCTGCTGAGGCAGAGAACTCAGGTGCCACTATTATGTGAGGTGGTGAGTCTAGGGGCAGCGTGAGGCTGCTCAGATAAGAACTGCGGGTACAGAGACTGATGCTATCTTGTGGAAAAGGTGTGTTCGTTTATCAGCCGGTGTGTGGCTGCCTGTATAGGACTGTTGTAAAGAACTGTTTTGTCTGATGGCAATGGCCACTGGCTCCTATAATAAAGACTCATTCTTATATACCCACAACTTCTCATGGTTTCTCTGTCTACCACCCAGTGTCCCAAGATGGCCCAGGCCCTGGCAGAGGAGCTTGGCCCTAACAGTTGGTGCAATGGGCAGGGTTCGAGCAGACAGTTGGCATAGTTGAGCAGAATTCAGGAAAAGATACGGACTCAGAGCAACTGTGCTCTTGCTGCTCTGACAGATGGTCACAGAATCCCCTCATGGTAGAGCACAATTAAAATGCTAGATAAAATATTTAAATTTTTTTCTAATGCATTGCCCAACTGACAAGAAATTAAGAGAACTCAGAGACCAGAATGAAAATAGCAGAAATTCTCAAAACTAAGTAGTTTTGGCAACTGGGAGTTTCTTTGCAATTCTCGCTAACTAGACCTGAGTTTTAATCAGCTACGTAGAAAGAACAGAAGACCAAGTCAAAGGCCCTTTTAAAGTAGAAGTTCAGATTAGAGATGTTTCCTTAAAATCGACAGCTTTGAAGGGTGACATCCTCAGAACATGAAAGATTGGGGGGAGGAAGGGCAAAAACTAAAAAAAAAAAAAAACTGTCCCACCAACAGAATAATACAGGTCATTCTTCGCCTTAACGCTGATTCTTTGGAAGAAAAAAAAAAAAAGCCTATCCCTTGTAGGAATCATAATAACTAAATGTGTGGCCTAAAAAGAGTCAGGCCAAAATTAAAAAGGTCCTGAGAAAGTAGTGACCACACTAGCAGAAGCAGTCACAATTCCTCTCTAGAAAAAGACACTTTAATTCAGGCTCAAAAGATTTATGCAGATGGTATTCTGAGAAATATGGTCTTATAACACATGAAAAAATAAGCCACTTTAAGAGAGTCATAAGAAAAAAAACAAAGAATCAAACCAAAACCTGTAATTATTAGGTGAAAAATACCTTAACCTAATAAAGCATATCTTTCACACAACAAAAATCTACCACAAATATCATATACAGTAGTGAAACAGTTAAGTCACTTTTTGAAAATCAGGAAACATACAAGGATTCCTACTCTCAATATTCCTATCCAACATTATACTATAGGTTGTATTCAATGAAATAAAACATGTGAGAAATAGAAAGGAAGAAACAAAACTGTCATTGTACATAGACAATAGAATAAACCCTAAAGAAAAGTATGAGAATTATTAAGATAATTTAGTCAGGAAAAGGCATATCACATCTGCACTTAAGTTCTGATTGAAATTCTACACATCAACAATGAAGAGTTAGAAAATGCAATTTTTAGAAAGAATCCATGTGACATAGTGACACAAAAGTAAGGTAGCTAGGAATAAATCTAAAAAGTGATGTGCAAAATATAGAGAATATTATAAACTTTAGTTTCAGACATTAAAGATGGCCCAAATAAAAGGAGAGACATAATGTGCTCAAAATAAAAATACAATATTCTAATATCAGTTCTCCCCATTGGATGTAATACAATTCAATCAAATTCCAAATGGAGTTTCTGTGGAACATGGCAAGCTGAATTTTAAGATGTGTGTAGAAGAGGGGTAGCCAAGAAAGGCCAAGACAAATCTAAAAGAAGAATCAGGAAGGAGTTTTTGCCCTGCCAGCTATCAAATCTAATCAGGAAGTAACCTGTAGGTCACACCTGGGAAAAAATTAGGGGCCAGAATAGGTGTGGTCACTGCAAGGGCTGGAAACCTGAATATTTAAACTTCTGAACAAAGGAAGTTCCCTCTCTTGCCTCTTGTGCACTGGGCTCTTGTCGGGGCTGCGCTCCCCTGCGCCCATGGGGCTCATGGCCATGTGGGACCCACAGAATGGATTAATGGATTGAATCTGAACTGAGTGTACTGGCCCCAACTCCAACCTGCAATGGGCACTTTGGACACTGGCCCTCATTTTGGCTCTACTAGAACCACAGCTGCCCCTCTTTCAGGACTGGGTTAAAGGGCATGGAACTTGCAACCCAAGGAATATAACTCCATGCAAATAAAGTCTTTTACCACCTCTCATTCTCCTGTGAGGGCTTCTGGAAATGCTTATTTCAGCAGCACCACAAGAACCTCATGCAGCATCCATAAAGATAAATATCAAAAACTTTATATTAAGAAAAAGAAGGATAAATTGCATTTATAAAATATTTCAAAAATCAAAACTAAAAATGTTATTGTTTAGAGATACATACATACATAGTAAAACTATGAACAGTGAAAACATGATATTTTAAAGACTTCTAAAAATCCCTCTTAAAAGAAACGTGTTTAATTGGTAAGCAGTAGCAGAAAGGTGCATTTTGGCAGAAACCAGAAGGAAGCTTTCAACATCTATTTTAGAAGTTGAATGGTATTTACGTGGGTCTTCTATTACTATTACCATTTATTCTGACAATATACACTCATTTGTATGCATGCTATATTTCGTGATAAAAATGTTAAAGGAAGGGCCCTAGCCAGTTTGGCTGGGTGGATAGAGCGCTGGCCTATGGACTGAATGGTCCCAGGTTCAATTCCGGTCAAGAGCACATGCCCGGGTTGTGGGCTCGATCCCCAGTGGGGGGCGTGCAGGAGGCAGCCGATCAATGGGCCTCATCCTTGATGTTTCTATCTCTCCCTTTTCCTTCCTCTCTGAAATGAATAAAAAAATTTTTTTAAAAAAGGTAAGGAAGGGAGAGGGAGGAATTCAGCCAGTCCAGCAGCCAAGTTCAAAGGCTAAAAGAGGCCTCGGGTTCAATGGACATTGATTGTCAGCATTTTTATTTTTAAGCTGGAAAAATTAAGATATTGGAATCATGATAGTGCCTATGATGCAGATAAGTTCTATATGAAGTAATGTTTAATGCATAAATAAATGAATAAATGAATGTAGGCATGCATGCTTTCTGTAGGGGTAATCTAGTACCCCGAATGAGCAGTTTATCACATCTAGTTCAAGAATCTGCTTTATACAACTTAACAAAAGGAAGATAAACAATCCATAAAAAATGGGCAAAGGACCTAGACACTTTTCAAAAGAGGACATACAGAAGGCCAAGAGACATATGAAAACATGCTCAAAGTCACTAATCATCTGAGAGATGCAAATCAAAACTACAATGAGATAAAATCTCACACCTGTCAGACTGGCTATCATCAACAAATCAACAAATGACAAGTACTGGTGAAGATATGGAGAAAAAGGAACCCTCCTGCACTGCTGGTAGGAATGCAGAATGGTGCAGCCACTGTGGAAGACAGTATGGAGTTTTCTCAAAAAGTTAAAAATGGAACTGCCATTTGACCCGGTAATCCACTTCTAGGAATATATCCCAAGAAACCAGAAACACCCATTAGAAAGGATATATGCAACCCCTATGTTCATAGCAGCACAATTTACAATAGCTAAGATTTGGAAACAGCCTAAGTGCCCATCAGCAGATCAGAGGATTAAAAACGATGGTACATCTACACAATAAAATACTATGCTGCTATAAAAGAGAAGAAACTTTTACCATTTGCAACAGCATGGATGGAACTGGAGAGCATTATGCTAAGTGAAATAAGCCAGCTGGAGAAAGATAAATATCACATGATCTCACTCATATGTGGGATATAATGATCAACATAATTTGATGAACAAAAATAGATTCAGAGACAAATGGCAGGGGCGGCGGGGGTTGGGGGTTAGAGAGCAACCAAAGGGCTTGTATGCATGCATATTAGCATAACCAATGGACACAGACACTGGATCAGTGGGGTCCTGCCTAGGATGGGAATGGCTGGGGAGGGGGGTCAATTGTGGAAAAAGGAGCTATATGTAAAACTTTAGACAATAAATAAATAAATAAATAAATAAATAAATAAATAAATAAATAAAAGCTGCTTAAAGGCTTTTATCTTAAATGTCTTAGACCCCTTCATTTGGCTTTGGGCACTAAGTGAAATTCTCTGGTAGTTAAAAGTGTCTCATAGAATTAGTTTCCTAGAAACTAGACTAGGTTTTATTTCTTAAGTGTATAGCCTTAAAATCAAATGGCAAAACCACATTTTATTTCTATTTTGTAGAAGAAAGAGCCTCACATCCTGAAGAGTCAGGAGGCATATAAGAGAGAAAGGAGGAGCAACAAAGGGGAAGATTTTTCATCCTTTTCACTTTGATTAGTCCTCTTGGATTAGAGACAAGGCTTAATTCAAGGGTGAGAACCTTGAAAAGCAATTGTAATTGTATACGTAGATATGTTCACATGAAAATGAAGCTACATGACTTGTAAACTGTAGTCAAAAATTAAGCGTCATTCAAAATAAATGTTGATAAAATTGACGTAATATGAATACAGAGTGACATATTTAAGAAGTAGAATAAGTAAAATGAGAATATATAAATAAGTAGGTATAAAAATGTCTTTAAACCTTGAGAAATTATTTTGGATAAATTATAAAAGGGGAAAAAAGGTAGCAGATGTAGTTTACTAACACTGCTGGTTAGAAGATAGAGCAGAATTACCTCCCTTATTTCTAAATAGCTCATCATTTTTTCTGGCAGCCATAAACTACTAGTGGCCCACATGGAAGTCACTGTTACTCAAAATTTCCAAGTTTTTTCTCACTTATTAATAGATATGCTAAGCCATCTATTCACCAACTTGTACCTGAGATAATGTTTTTTGTTTAAGGAAAACAGTAATACAGGGTTTTATATTTGTCCCTATGAAAATTGATCCTAATTTCAGCTGATTGCTTTTATTTTGTTAGAATCTTTTTTGAGGTTGCAATTCTGTAACTGTAATACATTTACTAATGCTATTTATTAGCTTAGCTCCATCTGCAGATTTGCTGAGCATATGTATATGCTTTACTAGGACATGGAAGAGGACATCCAAGGATGAGAACTAAAGCACACTGCTTTTAAAGATCAGATTCTCCATATGCAATGTGTGAAAAGATATACTGAGTTCCCATAGTAAATGTTGGAAGTTCTCTCTACACAAATACACATATCTTCTAAATATCTTCATAATATTTTCAGGTTATAATAGTAATTAAAGAAGCTGGTTAATGATTATTTCATTGCTAAAAATAACATTTTTTGAAGCCTAGAGTATTCACTAATTGTATGGTAAGGACTACAAGGTAACGAATGCAGATGGGTTATTGCAGTGATGGACCCCTAGGGATGGACCCGCAGCACTCACTGATACACCTCAACTCAGCACTTTGATCCTGAGCCAATGCTGAAAATAGAATCCCATTCTGAAAAGACATGGCATGTGTAGTAGGCAGAATACTAAAATGTCCCCAAGATTCCCACACCCTTTTACACACACTCTATAATCCCCTCCCCTGAGTATGGAGATGTCTGTAAATATGATGGATTTTACTTCCATTATGAACATACATGAAAATGAAGAAATTTTGCTGAAATAATCCCAAAATAGTTGAGTGAATTCAAAGGGAGATTTACCTGGATGGGCCTGACTTAATTGGATAACAGTTATGCAAAAGGGACTGAAGTTTGAAATAAAAGAGATTCTCCTACTGGCTTCGTAGAAGGATGCCTTTATGCTGTGAGAGAGCTACCTGGCTGGGCCCTGAGATAGCTCCCCTCAGAGCTTACAGGGACCTCTGGCAGAAAGCATGCAAACAAACATACAAACAAAAAACCAGGGACCACAGTCCTACAACCACAAAGATGTGAATTCTATCTCAGATGAGCTTAGTATACAACCCCAGGCTCCAGATGAGACCACAGCCCTAGTTGACACCTTGAGACCTAGCGAGACCCTAAGAAGACGACCCAGATAGGCTAAACCTGTTAGGGGCAGAAGTAGAATATTGGGGAGTAGCTATAATTATAAGAAATATTAATCATGCTCTGTTAACCATGATTGTTTTGTTTTGGTTAAAGAAAGCACATCCTAATCTGGCTGGGAGTTCTCTGTGGGACCTGGGCGCTAACCTGGAAATGCAGCCCAGGGACATAGGAGTATCCAAAAACTGTCTATTATCATGGAAAGATGAATAACCTTGTTGTGGAAAGGAAACAATGGAATCCTAATGCCCCCTCCCCTTTGCAAACCCCCAGCCTACAATGCCTGTAATGTGTAATCATTATACCCATTCTTATTCCTTTTTCTTACTTCCCTATGCATGCAATACCCATTTTTATTTTGCATGCCCAGTCTTATTCCTTTTGCCCACTGCCCCATGTAATCTTTGTCTTTATATCCAATATAACCAGCTGGCTTATGGGGGGCTGCAGAGCATAGTTCTGTGGTTGAACTGCTGCTCTCCCATACTGCTAGCATTATTGGATTAAACCCTCGTTTATGATTGGTTTATTGGCTTTTTGGCTTAATTGGCTTAAGTAGTGACAGGCAGCCCAGACCCATTGGTTGCCCAGTTTCAAACATACAGAAACTGAGATAATACATGCTTGTTGTTTGAAGCTATTAACTTTGTGGTAATCTGTTATGCAGCTATACAAGATTAACACATCAAATAAGAAATAAGACAGTCGTTCCAGACCTGTTGTCATACAATGTATTTGGTGACTTGCTGCACAATGATGAGCTGAGATATATTGAAGGCTGTAAGAGAACCTGAGAGAAAAACAAAACTCAGCTAAAATTGTAAAATCATCTACTTAAATTAGTTAGCCTTGCTCTCAGTACAAGAGCTATTTGCAGAGAGAGAGGGAGAGGGAGAGGAAGACGGAGAAATGGGAGAGGGAGGAATTAGGGGGGTAGAATGAAAATGAATCATTTACATAACTGGAGAGGCTGATGAAAATAGCATCCAATAATAACAGGGATACCAGACCCATAGAGCACTTGAGGTCATTACAAAACCTACAGCAAGAATTTCCAGAAAGTAACAGACTCAGCAGGACTACACCTAAGACTTACTTTTTTTTTTTTATTGTTGAAAGTATTACATATGTCTCTTTCTTCCTCCATTGACCTCTCCCCGGACGTTCCCACACCCCAGCACATGTCCTCACCCACCTGGTATTTGTGTCCATTGGTCTTGCTTATATGCATGCATACAAATTCTTTGATTGATCTCTTACCACCCCTCTCCCACCCTCCTCTGCCTTCCCTTTGAGGTTTGACAGTCTGTTTGACATTTTTAAATCTACTGTTTTAAGAGTTAGGTGTACACCTAAGACTTTCTATGTTGATTTCAAAGGCTGAGTATTAAACTAGTTGAGCCTCCAAATTAGCTAACTCTCTTAAAACAGTAGATTTAAAAATTGTCTAGAAATTGGATATTTTTTTAAATAGGAGAAAGAGGGGATTCTTTAAATTCCTTGTTTTATTGTGTATAATAAAATGTAATAATATCAATGCAATAATATTATTAGAAGTAGAATTTATTTTTTTCATTTCTAACTTTATTATTTTATAATTTAATAATCTCCTATGAATGCATTCCTTTATGAGCCTTTTAGCACTTTGTGATTCAGACACTATGCCAAAATACTTAAAGAAAACTTATACCAGCCATTTTAAAAACATAAGCAAACCAGAATTCTTTAGTAGCAATGCTGTTTTAAACCAAATCAGTTATGTTTCATGTGTTAAGAAGCTTTGCTCTTCAGGATCTACTACATCAGACAGTATTTTCATATACCCACTTTTAGAGTTCTTATCAGCTCATAGGTTTTATAAATCAACTAGAGGCATGGTGCATGAAAATTTGTGCACTTGGGTGGGAGGACCCTCAGCCTGGCCTGCATCCTCTCACAGTCCTGGAACTCTCAGGGGATGTCCTACTGAGGGCTTAGGCCCGCTCCCCCCAGAGAGTGGGCCTAAGTCACAGTCTGGCCTCCCACAGCCGCCTCCCCCCCAATTGCTTCTCCACCGCCACTGGTCACTGCCACCTCCCCCCGCATTGCCGTCCCCTCCCTCTGCTCACTGGCATGTGCCTTGGCTGGCCTGGTGCAGCCTGCTCACCAGCCCTGCCCCCTGCTGACTGGTCATTCCACCATTCAGTCAATTTGCATATTACTCTTTTATTATATAGGATGTGTCCTGTTTTACCATGAAGAAAAACACTTTTATCAAGGCATCTTTGTGGATGCTTCAACAGAAAAAGAAAAGAGGAGAAGAGAAGAGAAGAGAAGAGAAGAGAAGAGAAGAGAAGAGAAGAGAAGAGAAGAGAAGAGAAGAGAAGAGAAGAGAAGAGAAAATGAGGTATAGGCAGCCTTGCTTCTCTTAGATAGTGTTTCATAAACACTGCAAAGAGGCAAAGCCCAAACAAAGGTAATGTTTATGGTTGCATAAACATTAAAAAAATGTTCCTTTGTTCTTATCCACGTAAGTTGTCCTTAATGATCCATAAGTGAATGGTATACAGTAATCAAGCTTTTGGATTCATACAAACATTACCCTTTCAGTTGAAAGAACAAACTAAATGCTAATTTAGACCTGAGACAATATTTGAAAATATCAAGAATAGAACCACTTTTATTGTTTCTACTATTTTTCTACTCTGATATATTTCTTTTATAATTACTGAATTGGCAAAGAACAGGGGACCATATTCCGTTTGCTGATTTTTGTGTCAAGGAAAATTTTGTAATTTGCTTCCAAAAGGAAAACTTCTCTTTTTCAGATAGTTATCCATCAACAAATCAGAAGCACTTTACACATCATTAATTGAAGCACAGCCCAGAAACCATCAAAGCAAAATATATATATATTATGGTTTTATCATACTTCATGTGCCTACAAACCATCATACATTGGAAAAATGTATCACATCTTGCCAATGTCTTCTCCACAGTAGGCTTGTGAAAATTAGCATATCCTATATAATAAAGAGGTGATATGCAAACTGACCATTACTCCAACACACAAGATGGCTGTCCCCATATGGACAAAAGATGGCTGGCAGGGGAGGGCAGTTGGGGGCAATCAGGCCTGCAGGGGAGGGCAGTTAGGGGTGACCGGGCTGGCAGGGGAGGGCAGTTAGGGGTGACCAGGCTTGCAGGGGAAGACAGTTGTGGGGGACCCAAGCTTGCCGGGGAGGGCAGTTGGGGGAAACCAGGCCTGCAGTGGAGGACAGTTAGGGGCGACCAGGATGGCAGGGGAGGGCAGTTAGGGGCAATCGGGCTGGCAGGGGAGTGGTTAGGGGATTATCAGGCTGAAAGGCTGAAGCAGTTAGGGTCAATCAGGCAGGCAGGCAGGCGAGCGGTTGGGCAGTTTGGAGCCAGCAGTCCTGGATTGTGAGATGGATGTTCCAGATTGGAGAGGGTGCAGGCTGGGCTGAGGGACACCACCC
Source organism: Myotis daubentonii (assembly GCF_963259705.1). Taxonomy (NCBI): domain Eukaryota; kingdom Metazoa; phylum Chordata; class Mammalia; order Chiroptera; family Vespertilionidae; genus Myotis; species Myotis daubentonii. Next base: position 139,963,088 of record NC_081840.1, on the reverse strand, counting down.
CCGCCCCCCCCCCCCGCCCCCGTGCATGAATTTCATGCACTAGGTCTCTAGTTTTCTATAATTATATTCTTGCCAATATCAAGGAAATTCTGAGTGACATTAACTATAATAATCAACTTCCTTCCAATCTCTTTAAAGTGGAGAGTAGAATCATAGATTTAGAATTCCCTTATTTAAGCCTTCCACAAATCTGAAGATTTTTCATACCTAGTAGTTCTTTGAAACATGAATACAATGTCTTACGGTATTAGCTCCAATAAATAATCTCCTCACAGAGGGACCCCTTTCTATTATTCTAATGAAGAAATTAAACTTTAAAATCATTATAGGTTGTTGAGGAAATTATTTATATAAGTTCACAATTCAGAAATATTTAAGGTAATAATTTGGTATTATAGTTGATGCAACAATAATTTTAAAATCAATAAATAACATTTTCATCTAATAAAAAATGACACAGTAGTAATAACCTGGCTATTAATTAATAACTGGAAAGGAGCAAAGGAAAGCTGCAATTTAGAGGCATGCCTAGTAAAGTCTGGGTGATGTGGGAAGGTGCTTACCTGTCAGTCATACCTGGGAACAGGACATTGGCCAATTTAGGCGTGTAGGTATGGCCACTGCAAGCACAGTAAGATTTAATATTTAAGCTCCTGAACAAAGGATATCTCTCTCTCCCTCTGTCTCTGTCTCCTTCTGTCTCTCTATCTCTGTCTGTCTCTCTCTCCCTCCCTCCCTCCCCTTCCCTCTCCTCTCCCTCTCACTCTGTCTGTCTCTCTCTTGTTTGTGCCTGACTCCTAGCTTGTGGGGATCTCATGCTCTGCACTTACCCACATGACCCACGCCATGTGAACTCCATACAATAGGTTAATGGAGCTTAGCCTGATGCTACTTTGGACCCAGCTCCACCATGGATGGCACAGAAACTCTGGACACTGGCTTTGCTTTTAGCTCTGCTAAAGCATCACCTGCACCTTTTCCAGGACTGGATTAAGGGAACTGGGACTTTGCAAACCGAGGGATGTAGCTCTACACAAATAAAAATCATTCATTCCCTTGTGTGAGTCTTAGAAAATTCTTTTTCTCAAGATATTGTAAGAACCTCACTCCCACTAGCAACAGAGGAGTTCCACTCATGCAATCCTCCAGAAAAAAAAGGTAGAATACAAATGACCTTCCCAGAAAGAGGAGAATGGTGCCAGCTAGTGCTAGAAAAGTGGAAAACCAAATCAGATGTCTGGCACCATTTTTGTTATACATCCTCCCAAATCTTCAAATTGTCTAAAAGCCACCATTGACCCTCATAGAAGCATCAGGCTTCCAGAGGAATTTCAGAATAATCAGTTAATTTGGAGACCACTCTTTAAAGCTATTAACAAACATATACAATCTCCTCATTCACTGACTTGTAATGCCTATTCTGAACATATTAGTGCATAATGAAGGCACTACAGAAAGTATCCTATGCTTGTTAAGTGCCATATCCAAACAGCCTCATTTATCTATCAGTTGCATAAAATAGTGACTATTTGACTTATTAAAAAAATCATATTTTTTCAAAGGAGTCACTACTGATATGTATAGCATTGAGTGCCAGATCTCCTCGTATTCAGACATTTCTTTATTGATCATTACTTGCTTCTGCGTTGTTTACTCCGTATATGCTCCCTCCCCAACTCCAAGTGAAACTTCAAACTCCCTGGAGTCAGGTACCATGTGTTTATCATTCTATGCGCCCCCGCCCCCCCCCCCCCCCGCCCCATAATGCTCAGATCATACATAACAGTGAATACTAAAGCTTTGTTTTTAATTTTTCAGTAGGTAGTGCCTCAGTGAGATGTTCTGACTGAAGAATTGAGAAATAATTTCTAAAATTAAAACTGAATAAAAAAAAGTTAAAGGCCTTGTAGCTATTTCAAAAATCACTGTAATGAGCTTTTCCCAAGGACAAATTATATTACAGACTTTAAATGGGGCAAAGGGAATCCATTCATCACCTTTATTAACGGGCTGACACTCAAAAACTGTATCAATTTATAGTTGATTTATCATCAGGAAACACAGGGTTGTGTATCAACAGTAGCCCTACTTGCTTTCAAATGGGGTAACTGAAGCAAATACAGTTCTATTTTAAAACAAAAGTTCCTAATAGCTTTGGTATATCTTTCAATAATATCTCAGATAATGCTTAATTTAATGTCAAAATAACTACTATAAAATATTTCATAATTTTATCGATATCTGATATAGTTCTTCAATGCTTTTAAGATTTAGAATTGATTTCACAATAAATACCATTCCCTACACTTCTCAGTATTTTTTAAAATTACTAAAGTCAGGCTTGCTACTTAGGTTTCAAATATAATTTCCAAAATCTCAGGAGAGAGGAGAGTCTAAGTGAGGTTTATTAAACTGTAGCTTTGTCTACTCTTTAAAAAGTTCTGTGGTAGGCATTTAGTAATCAAACTTTTAAATTTACACGCTTTTGTAAAAAAAAAAAAAAAGAAAAAGAAGAAGAAGAAGAAAAAGAAAGAATTTTGACACAGTCTTAGAGATTGTCAAAGTTGTCACAAACCAACACTGAGAACTACAGGCTTAGATCCACCCACCCACACACACATTCACACACACAATAGAGCTAGAATTCCATTTCAGTTGAGGAAAGGGTCATATTCCAGAAATAGATCAACTATTTGTTGGTTACTATTTATGGGATTTTAAAAATCGTTTCTGCCTCTTCTCTGAATTTTACCTTCAGTGCTAAAAACAAAAGTAATTATTGAATCCCATGATCCTATGACATTCACCAGATTCACCCACAGGAGCTTCAGCCTGAGCTGGGGCCGCCCTTGAAGACCTAACCTCGCATGGGCCTCTCCCACGTGCTGTTTGGGACAGGTTGTTTGGCTAGCTAGCACCTGCACTGATCCCCTTCTCAGGCTCCTCCTTCACTTCCCCTTCAGTTAATTTGACATTCCACTCAAATTTCTTAGTGGACCAAGGTGCTTTTAAAGACATTTTCATGTTTTTCCCCAGGAGCAACTGCAGTAGTTGAGAGAAAGTGCAGTTTAGAAATAAGAATTCTGAAGCAATGACTGAGATAAGTAATGCCCAAGGAACCACTAAAGGTGGAATGTTATTCCACAATTTGCCAAGAGCTATAGCATTAATGAATCCAGGTGACCAGAGCAGGCCCAGCATCATGGGTGCCAGCCAAAAGAAACAGGCACCTCTAGTTGAGGAAACCAGAAATCCAAGAGAAAAGAGGTTAAATAAAGAGCTGCTGACTTAAAGAATAAAAAATATCTAAGGTGTAAAGAGGTAAAGACCCAAGTTGATGACTATCTCCGTTGTGAGGAATAACAAAATTGATAATTGTTGTCCCTGACCCTTCAATATTTATGCAGGATGGTGTTGGGGCCAAGGGCTTCCCTCCTCTTCTGAAGCGTTTCACTGTATCAGGGGTGAGGACAGGGTTGTCTGGCATGCCTGAGGCTGAGCTTGAGATGTGAAAAGAGAATTCAGATGTGCTTTCAGGTCTGCACTTCAGCCACTTTGAAGAGCAACTCACAGAAAACAAGGAAGCAAGCAACAGAGGATGCTTCTAGATACCTCTGGATTTCTACACACATTGTGGGAGGTCACTTTCTGCACTCTAGTATGTTAATTAAACCCACATAGGTAGCACAATAGAGTTTTAAGTTCTAGCACATATACTGTACTCATGGAATTATAAAAAGCTGATGGGCAGAAAAAACTCAGATAAAGAAAAAGCAGCAGCTTCTGACCTAGGGTATATCTGATTTTACTTAGAAATGGGGCACGGAGCCCCAGGAAATGACTTAGTAATAACATAAAAAGAGATAGAGTGGCTACCAAATACATGAAGGCTGAGAGAGTAGTGATAATAGCAGACTAAAGTAACCATTGGATCCTTTTGATAATGAGCGAAGCAGGGAGAGGACATATTTATTCACTTTCTCAAAATAAAATGTCTATAAATATGTAGATAGAAAGGATGACTCTTTTTCTAAGTGGACTGAGCAAGTCAAAATTATTGGGACCTTGCACAGGAAAATTCAGCATCTAAAAGCCTGGAAACATTTACTACCCATCAAGTCTCATCTAATGGTATTTATCATTTCCTCTTCTCTTCCTTTCCTTAGGTAGAGTCCCATGGAAACAAGGGAATAAATAAATTACAGTTGGCCCTTGAACAATGTTAGGGTTTGGGGTACTGACCCCTCCCCAATAGAAAATCCTTATATAAATTTTGACTCCCAAAAACTTAACTACAGTTGGCCCTTTGTAACTGTGGGTTTCACATCTGCAGATTCAACCAAATGCAGTTCAGAAATAGTATTTTCAATCACAGATGGGAATCTAGGGATCTGAAAGGCCAAATGTACTACTAGCAGCCTACTGTTCGCCTGAAGCCTTGCCATTAACATAAACAGTTGATTAACACATATTTTGTATGTTATATGTATTATATACTATATTCTTTTTAAAAAATATATATTTTATTGATTTTTTACAGAGAAGAAGGGAGAGAGATAGAGAGTTAGAAACATCGATGAGAGAGATCGATCAGCTGCCTCCTGCACGCCCCCCACTGGGGATGTGCCCGCAACCAGGATACATGCCCTTGACTGGAATTAAACCCAGGACCCTTGAGTCCGCAGGCCGACGCTCTATCCACTGAGCCAAACCAGTTCGGCAGTATATACTATATTCTTACAATAAAGTAAGCTAGAAAAAAAGAAAGAAAATATTACCAAGAAAATCATAAAAGATAAAATACGTTTACTGTTTTGTTTTGTTTTTTAATCCATGTATAAGTAGAGCCAGGCACTTCAAAACCCTCTTGTTCAAGGGTCAACTGTATTATGTCTTCTATATATAACCATCTATGCGAAACATAAAGGCCACATAAAAGAAACCCTCAAGTAATGTACTCTTACTGGAGATAAAGGATTCATAGTTTTAAGCATCCACAAAATAAGCAATATATTGGTTATCCATTTTGTGTCAAGCAACATATCCCTGGCTGGCACAGAGGACAACTTAATGAATAAATAACATAGTCCAGCTTGAAAATCATGATATTAAAGAGCAATTACAGACAAACTAAATAAAATTATATGTGCTATGAAAATATGTTCAGTGCTATGAGAACTTATGTTAAGGAAATCTCCCATTGAAATAAAAAAATATTTCTTCCCAGAGTGTGTGCTATTTAACCTAGCTTTGAACCGTGAATAGATAGATGTTAGGTATAGAATGACACGGGATCATATGCATTCAACTGACATTAATTGAATCTTTTTTAAAAAAATATATTTTAATTGATTTCAGAGAGGAAGGGAGAGAGAGATAGAAACATTAACGATGAAAGAGAATCATTGATCCACCACCTTCTGCATGCCCCCTACTAGGGATGGAGCCTACAACCCAGACAGGTGCCCTGACCAGGAAGAGAACCATGATCTCCTGGTTTATAGATTGACACTCAACCACTGAGCCGAGCAGGTTGGGCTAATTGATTCTTTTTGCTAAAGAAGGTCACATGAGGGGTAGGCAATTTGGGAAAGGCCTTGCAAAACAAGACCCATTTAAGATGGACTTTGAAACATATGCAGAGATTTATAAGCAGAATGCATGATAAAAAAAAAAAAGTTGAGTACCGTAATGTAAAAAACTTCCATTTTAGAGTAAAACATAGCTTGCTTCTACTGATGATCAATGCAACAATAGGCCTTAAATTGGTCTTTGAAGAACTAATAAATTTAACAAGGGTAAAATAACATTTTAGGCAAGATGAACACAATAAGAGCTAAAAAAAAAAAAAAAGGCGGGGGGGAGAGATTTTTATGATATATGTGAGACAAGAAGGTACTAGGAGAGGGGTTAATCAGCTAAATTAAATTATTATAGATGGCCTTCAGGGTCATGATGACACAATTGTACTTCATATAATGAGTTCCCACTCTCTTCTGTCTCAACTTCGGTTTTGTGAACTATGCCTGGAACCTGGTCACATTATCAACGCTGTAAATTCCAGATCTGGTACAGGGAATAGATATGGCCAAGAACCAGCATCCAGTGGAGTAACAAATTAAAAACTGGTTAAATTCTGGGAGGTACAATGAGGAACAATGAGCAGACCTGCTGACTTTATTTCTATTTTGGCAAGTCTTAAAACTGCCCACATAATTATATTCTATAAGATTTCCTGTATATATCAGTAAGTCTCCACTAATTCTAATTTCATTAATTAAAAACTATGACGGGGAGAGAGGGAGACAGAGAATATAAGAGACTTACAGAGTTAAAAGAAAAAATTATTCTTCAGTGAATTGTTTAAGTATTAATCTTAAGTGAAGAAAAATGTAGTGTATATTTAAAACATTTCAAATCCAACAAAGGAAAACATTATCTAAATAGAGAGAGTGGGTGAGATCTTATCCAAAAGTCAACCTCAAAGTTTTTGTTAACATTTAGTTCTAATAAATGACGCATTTTTTCTAGCATTAACTCTGTCCATATACCTCATTCATTTATCTGTCAGTAGAGACACAAGAGATAAAGAGTTATATAGAGAAATCTTACTCTCAATCCAGCTTCCCCTGTGGAATTCAAGCACTCAGAAAATACTAAGGATACTATTTATTTGTATAACTTAATTTCTAATTTTATATCATCTTTAAAATCTATGATTTTAATCCAATTATATATTTCTATGAAATTCATGGTCACCTTTTCTACTGGCCAGATTTTTAAATTTCATTTTATTTCAACATTTGGCATCCTCCATCAAGCTTCTGATATGTTCAAAATGAAGAATCATCATGTCTACTTCCACTACTTGTCTACATCTGTGGATTAATTATACTAAGTGTGGCTTAGGTTGTTTTAGGCTATCAACAGCTGCTGCCTCATCTTTTGGGTTTCCATGCAAATTCCACAAACCCATATGGCAACTGAGAGGTCCTTTGAATTGGTAATTTTCTTGGAAAATTGCCATGTTTAGTTCATATAACATTTAATTCTTTTAAGCCCTTCATTTACTCATTCAGCCAATATTTGTTAAGTACATACTTGGGAATAGTGCTCATCAATTCATTAAGTATGAAACACTTCAAAATGCCTCCAATGAGATGTCTCACCTAATGGGCCTAGGTACAGAAAATGTGCTTGAATTGTCCACCAACTACCAGAGCACCATAAGAAATCAATTGTACCAAATTCAAAAATTAGTTGTGTATTCTAAGTTACTGAAGTGCAACAAATCATTATAACAAATGAAGGATGCAGAGGAAAGTTATTATTTTATCCTATCTAATAAAAGGGTAATATGCAAATTAACCATCACTCTGTCACAAAGATGGCAGCGCCTAGACCCCTCAGCCTCGCTGGAGTCCCCCAGTCCTGGGGGGGCTGCCACTGAGAGCAGGCAGTGTGAGCGGCCTGGCAGAATGCTTGCTTCACCGTGGCGACAGAGGGCCTCTGGGCAACAGGCACAGAGTGGCTGGGGTGGGATGCTTGTTTCATCACTGCAGTGACACCTCAGCTGCAGAGGGCCTCTCAGGGACAGGGAAACCAGCCCGCAGCCTCTGCGGCCAAGCACAGGCCAGGAGAGGAGACGCCGGGCCCGCTTACCACGGAAGCAGCACGGCTCCCTCCCACTTCCTACGGAAGCTGCACGGCTCCTGTGGAAGCAGCTTGGCTCCTGGCAGCGCGCTGTGGTTCCTGCCAGCTCCCAGAGAAGAGGTGGGTGGCCTATTGCATGTGATATCACGCGATGAGATACTAGTTCAATATAAAAGTAAATGAACAAGAAATCTAATGAACAAAATAAATTGATGAATAAAATAGAATCAGAGGCATGAAAACAAGGCAGACTGATGAATCTCAGAGGGAAGGGGGGAAGATGGTTGGAAGAGATTAACCAAATATCTTATATACATACTAGAGGCCCAATGCATGAAATTCATGTAAGGGGCTTGGCCCTCACAACCACAGTGGCTTGCCTCAGACCTTGCAGCCCCAGCTTGGTCCAGAAGGTTGTCCAGAAGGATGTCCAGAAGGACATCCAGAAGGTCGTCTGGCTGTCAGGTATAATTACCATATTACTAATGTTTTTATATATTTTGAATATTAACTTCTTATCAAATATATGATTTCCAAATATTTTCTTCCATTCTACAGATTGCCTTTTCAATTTATTATTTCCTTTGTTATGCAGAACCTCTTTAGTTTGATGTAGTCCCACTTGTTTATCTTTAGCTTTTGTTGCCTCTGCTTTTGGTGTCTTATCAAAGAAATCATTGCCAAGACCAATGTCAGAGATTTTCCCCCATGTTTTCCTCTTGGAATCTTATGGTTTTAGATCTTACAATTAGTCTTCAATCCACTTTGAGCTAATTTTTATCAGGGGTGTAAAGATAGGGGTCCATTTTCACTCATTGGCATATAGATATTCAGTTTTCCCAACACCATTTATTAAAGAGAGTATCTGTCCCCATTGTGTGTTCTTGACAGTCTTGCCAAAAATTACCATAGATGTGTGGATTTATTTCTGAAATCTTTATTCTGTTCCACTGGCCTATATATCTGTTTTTATGCCAGTATCATACTGTTTTGATTAGTAGAGCTTTATAATGTACTTTGAAATTAGGAAATGTGATGCCTTCTTCTTTCTCAAGATTGCTTTGGTTCCATATAAGTTTTAGGATAGTTTTTTTCTATTTCTATAAAATTTCTATTTCTATTAGAATTTTGCTAGGAATTGCACTGAATTTGTTATAGCTTTGGGTACTATGGACATTTTCACAGTATTAATTATTTGGATTAATTCTTCAAATCCAAAAACACAGAATATTTTTTCAATTATTTGTGATTTCTTCAATTTCATTCATCAATATCTTACAGTTCTCAGTCTATAGGTCTTTCACTTCTTTGGTTATATATATTCCTAAATATTTTATTGTTTTTTGATATTATCATGAATGGGGTTGCTTTCTTAAGTTCTCTCTCAGATATTTTGTTGGTGGTTTATAGAAATGCAACCGATTTTGTATTTGATTTTGTATCCTGCAATGTTACTAAATTCATCTATTAGTTCTAACAGTTTTTTCGTGGAATCTTTAGAGTTTTCTATACATAAGATCATGTCATTTGCAAATAGACAATTTAACTTCTTCTTTTTCCAAGTATTTGCTTTTTATATCTTGTTTCTTGCCTATTTGCATAGCTATGAATTCCAGTACTATGTTTACTAGAAGCATCAAGAGTAGGCATCCTTCTCTTAGTCCTAATCTTAGAAAAAAGGCTTTAAACTATTAATTATAAGGTTAGCTTTTGTATATGACCTTTATTATGTTAAGGTACAGTCCTTCTATACCTAATATGTTGAGGGGTGGTTTTTGTTTTGTTTTACTGTGAAAGGATATTGAATTTGGTCAAGTTCACTTTCCACATCTTTTAAGATAATCATATGATTTTTACCCATCCTTCTGTTAATGTGATGTATCACATTTATTGATTTACATATGTTGAATCACCCATGCATCCCAAAGATGAATTCTACTTGATCATAGTATATGATCTTATGCTCTTGAACTTGATTTATTAGTATTTTGTTAAAGATTTTTGCTACTATCAGGGATATTAGCCTGTAATTTTATTTTCTTGATTGTCTGCCTTTAGTATCAGGATATACTGGCCTCATAAAATGAGTTTAGAAGTATTCCTTCATCTTCAATTTTTTAGAAAGAATCTGAGAAGGATTTGTGTTAATTCTCCTTTAAATGTTTGGTAGAAGTCACTGATGCAGCCATCTGGAGGTTTTTGATTCCTGAGTCAACCTCCTTACTAGTAACTGGTCTCATGATACTTCATGTTTATGTGGAATTAGCTATCATATCTCCTCTTCCATTTACAATTTTATTAATTTGAGTTCTCTCTTTTTTTCTTAGTATGTCCAACTAAAGATTTGTCAATTTTGTTTATATTTTCCAAGAAAAAATAAGTCTTAGTTTATCTTTTCTATTGTCTCTCATTTATTTCACTCTAATCTTTATTTTCTCCCTCTGCTAACTTTGGGCTTCATTTGTTCTTCTTTTCCTAGTTACTTGAGGTTAGGTTATTTGAGATCTTTCATTTTTCTTACTGTAGGCATTTATCACTGTAAACTTTCCTCAAGGAACTGCTTTTGCTGAATACCATGAGGTTTGGTATGTTGTTTCCATTTTTGTCTGTCTCAAGATATTTTCTGATTCTCCTTTTGATTTCTTCTTTTACCCATCAGTTGTTCATAAGTGTGCAAGTGCGTTGTTTAATTCCCACATATTTGTGGATTTTCTATCTTTTCTCTTATTATTGATTTATAGTTTTATATCACTATGGTTGCAAAAGATACTTGATATTATTTCAATCTTTTTAAATTTGTTGACTTGTCTTATAAATTCATATATGATCTATCCTGGAAAATGTTCCATGTGTGCTTGAGAAAAATATGTGTTCTAAAAGCTGTTAGATAGAATGTTCCTATATATGTCTCGGGTTCATTTGATCTAAAGAATCATCAACTCATTTATTTCCTTATTGATTCTCCATCTGGATTGTTGAAAATGAGGTTTTGAAGTCCCCTGCTTATATTGTACTGCTTTTTTGCCTTCAGATATGTTAATAATTATTTAATATATTTATGTGTTCCAATATTAGGTATGTACATATTTACAATTATTGTATCCTTTTAATGAACTGACCCTTCATCATTATATAAAGGCCATCTTTGTTATAGCTTTGTACTTAAAGTCTATTTTATATAATACTAGAGGCCCGCTGCATGAAATTCGTGCATGGGGGGAGGGGGTGCCTCAGCCCAGCCTGCACCTTCTCGCAATCTGGGACCCCTTGGGGGACGTCCGACTGCTGGTTTAGGCCTGATCCGATTGGGTTTAAACCGGCAGTCGGACATCGCTCTGGTAATTCACGACAACTGGCTCCTAACCACTCGCCTGCCTGCCTCATCACCCCTAACCACTCTGCCTGCCTGCCTCATCACCCCAACCACTCCCTGCTTGCCTGATAGCCCCTAACCGCCTCTGCCTCGGCCCTCGCCACGGCGGCTTCATCCAAAAGGACGTCCGGAATGACATCTGGAAGGTCGTTTGGCTATTCGGTCTAATTAGCATATTATGCTTTTATTATTATAGACAAATACAGTTGTCCCTCAGTATCTGTGGAAGATTGGGTTCAAGACCCCTGCTCACCCTCAAGAACACCCAAATCCATGCATGATTACGACTCTTATGCGTAATAACATAGAGTTGGCCCTCTGGATCTGTGGATTTCCAGGCATAGATTGAAAATACTGTTTTCCCTGATATATGAGTGATTTTCTCTTGCTGCTTTCAAAATTCTGTGATTGATTTTTTTCCAAGAGTTTGATTATAAGATGTCTCCCTTAAGATCTCTTTGGCTTAATCTGTTTAGGAATCTTTGAGCTTCATTTCACTGGATGGCCATATCTCTCTCCAGATTTGGTATGCTTTCAGCCATCATTTTTTCAAATGAGTTTTCTGCCCTTCTCTCTCTCTCTTCCTCTTCTGAGACTTACATGATACAATATTGTTTTGCTTCATAGCATCCCATAATTCACATATTCTTTCTCCACGCTTTTCCATTCCTTTCTCTTTTCTCCTATGAGTAGATAATATCAAGAGATCTATTTTGAAATTCGCAGATTCTTTGTTTTGCTTGAGTGAGCCCAATGTTAAAGATCTCCACTGCATTTTTTTTTTTTTTCATTCATTGTATTCTTCAGCTCCAGAATTTCTGTTGGGTTATTTTTCCAATTTCTATCTCTTTGGGAACTTCTCTCTTTTTTTTTATTCTTGACAGTATTACAGATATCTCTCATTTTCTCTTTTTTTGCCCCTCTCCACCCAACCCCTGCCCCACCCCAGGCCTTCCCCATGCTATTGTCTGCATCCATGGATTATGCATATATGCTTATATGTCCTTTGGTTTATCTCTTCCTGTCCCTCCCACCCCCTGGCCCTCACTGATATTTGTTATTCTGTTCCATGCACCCATACCTCTGGACCTATTTTGTTTGTCAGCTTATTTTGTCCACTAGATTCCACATATAAGCAAGATCATGTGATATTTGTCTTTCTCTTATTGGCTTATTTCACTTAGCATAAAAGTCTCCAGGTCCATTCGTGCTGTCTCAAAGGGTAAGAGCTCCTTCTTTATTATAGCCACATAGTATGTACACTGCATTGTGTGAATTTGCCACTTTATTTTTATTGCGGAGAGGAAGGGAGAGGGAGAGAGAGAGAGAAATATCAATGATGAGAAAGAATCATGATTGGCTGCCTCCTGCATACCCCCACTGGGGACTGAGCCCACAACCCTGACATGTGCCCTTGATCAGAATTGAACCCAAGACCCTTCAGTCTGCAGGCCTATGCTCTAGCCACTGAGCCAAACTGGCTAGGGCTGCCACATCTTTTTAATCCATTCATCTAATGAAGGGTATTTTGGCTTTTTCCAGTACTTAGCTATTATAAATAATGCTCCTATGAGTATGGGGGTGCATATATTCTTCCTGATCGGTGTTTCAGGCTTCTCAGCATATATTCTCAGAAGTGGGATTGTTGGGTCAAAGTGAACTTCTTTTTTCATGTATTGTTTTCCTGAGTTCATTGAATTTCCTATCTTGTTCTCTTGAATTTCACTGAGCTTCCTTTAAATTATTTTTAATTATTTTTCAGGTAATTTGCATATCTCAACTTGTTTGAAATTATTTACTGAAATATTATTGTGGTCTTTTAGTGGTGTCATGTTTCCTTGCTTTTTCATGTTTCCGGTGGCTTTGTGTTGATGACTTCACATTTGAGGATGCACTCACCTATGCAGTGAAGAAAATGTTCATTTTTTCACTGTGAAATAAATATAGTCACTAGCCAGCCACACATAATTATAAAGCATTTAACATAGGCTAGTGTAACTAAGAAACTGAATTTTAATTTTATTTCAGATGAATTAATTTAATTTTAAACTTAGCCATTCACAGCTAGATCTTCTTAACAATTATATGAAGTGGGTGCTTTTGTTGTCTATCTTATCTACACATGAAGAAAGGTAGAGGAATAGAGATTAAATAACTTGCCTAAAGTTCCACTGCTAGTAAATGGTAAAATCAGGATTTGAACCCAGGTACCTGCTCACAAACTGTACACTGATAATTATTATATGAAAATCTGTTTTATCAGATTATTTCAACTCAATATTCTGGTTTTCAGATTTTTGAGTAGAAGTTTATATAACATTACTAGAGGCCCAGTGCACAAAAATCTGTGCACTCAGCGGGGGAGAGGGGGACCTTCAGCCCGGCCTGTGCCCTCTCGCAGTCTGGGACCCCTTGGGAGATAACGACCTGCTGGCTTAGGCCTGCTCCCGGGTGGCAGAGGGCAGGCCCAATCCCTAGGTGCAGCCCCTGGTCGGGCTCAGAGCAGGGCCGATTGGGGAGTTGGGGCGCCGCCCCCGGTCATGCACAGAGCAGGGCGGATCAGGAGGTTGTGATGCCACCCTCAGTCATGCTCAGGGTAGGGCCGATTGGGGGTTGGGGCATCGTCCCCTGTCACACTCAAGGCAGGGTCGATGGGGAGGTTGCGGCACCACCCCCTATCATGCACAGAGCAGGGCCAATCAGGGAGTTGGGGCACCGCCCCCTGTCACTCACTCACAGGGCCAATCAGGTGGTTGGGGATATACAACATTATCCTATCTAATAAAAGAGAAACATGGTAATTAGCATACGACCGCTACCCTTCCCATAGGCTAATCAGGGCGATATGCAAATTAACTGCCAGCCAAGATGGCGGCCAGCAGCCAGGCAGCTTGAAACTAACATGAGGCTTGCTTGCTTCAGTGACAGAGGACTCCAACGTTCCCCGCCTGCCACTGCAGGTCTCTGAGCTGCAACTCTAAGCAACTATGCAACAAATATAGAAGCTAAACAAAACCCCAGAAACCTGCTTTAGTCCGCCGGGCTTCAGCCAGCAGGATCGCAATATTGTAAGCAAAGGCCAGAAACCTATTTTCAGCAGCGGAGGCCTAAGAGCTGGAGCCAAGCCTCAAAGCTAAAGCTGGCCCAGAATAAAAAAAAGAAAAAAAAGAAAAAAAGGAGCGGTTGGGAGCTTCAGTCACCCCCAGCCTGAAAACAGCCCTCAGCCCCTCACCCAGACTGGTCAGGCACCCCAGTGGGGACCCCCACCCTGAAGGGTGTGTGTCCAGCTGCAAACAGCCATCATCCCCTCACCCAGGGTGACCAGGCACCCCAGTGGGGACACCCACCCTGAAGGATGTGTAACCAGCTGCAAACAGCCATCATCCCCTCACCCAGGCTGGCCAGGCACCCCAGTGGGGACCCCCACCCTGATCCAGGACACCCTTCAGGGCAAACCAGCCGGCCCCCACCCATGCACCAGGCCTCTACCCTATATAGTAAAAGGGTAATATGCCTCCCAGCACCGGGATCAGCGGAGCCGCGAGGCCTCCCGGCACTGGGATCAGCATGACAGGGGCAGCGCCCAAACCCCCTGACCGCCCGGCGGCTCTGTGTGTGACAGGGTGCGGTGCCCCAACCCCCTGATCGGCCCTGCTCTGTGCGTGACAGGGGGCAGCACCCCAACACCCCTGATGGGCCCTGCTCTGTGCGTGACAGGGGACAGCGCCCCAACCTCCCCATCGACCCTGCCTTGAGTGTGACAGGGGACGATGCCCCAACCCCCAATCGGCCCTACCCTGAGCGTGACTGAGGGTGGCATCACAACCTCCCGATTGCCCTGCTCTGTGCATGACAGGGGGCGGCGCCCCAACTCCCCAATCGGCCCTGCTCTGAGCCCGACCAGGGGCTGCACTTAGGGATTGGGCCTGCCCTCTGCCACCCGGGAGCAGGCCTAAGCCAGCAGGTCGTTATCTCCCTAGGGGCTCCAGACTACGAGAGGGCACAGGCCGGGCTGAGGGATCCCCCCCCCCGAGTGCACAAATTTTTGTGCACTGGGCCTCTAGTATAATTATAATTGTACATATATAATAGTAAAACAGATTATGTGTCAAGTACTAATAACTAATGACTGAAAAGAGTTACATCCATGCAGTGAATTATATCTCAAACATTTATGAAATCATATGAAATATTTCTTGTATAAAGACAATGAGCAATCCTTTCTGCTTACATTGTGGTCTGATCCCTGAAATACATATTAATCTATGCTACTTCTTTATTTATTTAAAAGTATAACTCTAGCCCTAACTGGTTTGGCTCAGTGGATAGAGCGTCAGCCTGCAGACTGAAAGGTCCCAGGTCCGATTCCAGTCAAAGGCATGTACCTTGGTTGCGGGCACATCTCCAGTAGGAGGTGCGCAGGAGGCAGCTGATCGATGTTTCTCTCTCATTGATGTTTCTAGCTCTCTATCCCTCTCCCTTCCTCTCTGTAAAAAATCAATAAAATATATATTTTTTAAAAAGGTATAACTCTAATGCAACAAGTGGTGAAGAAACCTTACAGGGATCCTCCTGCTTCAGAATAGCTGAACACCAGAAAGCACATAAGCTTTGAGACATAACTGGTCTACAAAAGATCTCCAATGAGGCCCCTTTAAAAAATAGAAAGGGTCTGAGAAATTGTATGTATGGGATCAAACCAGAGCTACAACGATGGACAGCCTGAGGAGGAAAATTGCCCGAAGGTAGAGATCTAGCAATGAAACTAAGACTGACCAGCCACAAGTGAATAAAAAGGACCCTCAGGCTCCATTACTGATCAGACACCCTCAGAAGGGGCTGCCACAATTCTAAGTCAGTCTTACCCCTTGGATTCAAAAAACAGAAGCAAACCTGGCCAATGTTGCTCAGTGGTTAAAGTGTCCACCCTGGCACCAAAGGGTCACAGGTTTGATTCCCAGTCAAGGGCGCTTACCTGGGTTGCAGGTTAAATTCCCAGGCCTGCTCAGGGCACATACAGGAGTCAACCAATCTCTCTCTCCTCTCCTTCCCTCCCTGCACTCTTTCTAAAAATAAATGGAAAAAATATCCCCGGGTAAGAGTCAACAACAACAAAAGCAGAAGCAAGTACTGTAAAATGAAACTAGACCACCTTCTTACACCATATACACAAATAAACTAAAAATGGGTCAAATACTTAAGTGTAAGACTTGAATCCATAAATCTCCTCAAAGCAAACATAGGCAGAAAACTCTCTGACATTTCTCTTAGCAACATTTTTTCTCCTATATCTCCTTGGGCAAGGGGAACAGAAGCAAAAATAAACAAATGGGACTATAAAGATTTTTCATGGCAAAAAAAAAATCAATAAAACAAGAAGACAACCTACTGAATGGGGGGAGGTATTCACTAATGACACATCTGAGAAGGAGTTATTATCCAAAATGTATAAAGAGCTCAAACACTTCACACCAACAAAACAACCCAATTAAAAAATGGACCAAGGACCTGAACAGACACTTCTCCAAAGAGGACACACAGATGGCCAATAGGCCTATGGAAAGATGCTCCACATCACTGATCATCAGAAAAATGCAAATTAAACCACAGTGCGATATCTCCTCACAGCTGTCATAATGGCTACCATCAATAAATCAATAAACAAGAAGTGTTGCTGAGGATGCACTGCTGGTGGAAATGCAGATTGCTAAAGCCAGTATCAAGTTTTCTCAAATAATTAAAAATGGAACTGCCTTATGACCTAGTGATCCCACTTTTGGGAATATATCCTAAGCAACCTGAAGCACCAATCAGAAAGAATATGCACCCCTGTATTCATGCAGAGTTATTTACAACTAGAGGCCCAGTGCATGAATTCATGCACAAGTGGGGTCCCCCGATCGCCCCACGGCCAGCTGAGAGGGGAGGCTGTGAGAGGTTGGCCGGCCAGGACCATGGGAGGTTAGCTGTGGGAGTGCACTGACCACCAGGGGGCAGCTCCTGTGTTGGGCGTCTGCCCCCTGGTGGTCAGTGCGCATAGCGACTGGTCGACCGGTCATTCCAGTCATTCTGGTCCTTCAGTCGGTCATAATGGTCAATTAGGCATAGATAGATACAGATAAATAGATAGATAGATAGATAGATAGATAGATAGATAGATGATAGATAGATAGATAGATAGATAGATAGATAGATAGATAGATAGATAGATAGATAGCCAAGATTTGGAAACAGCCCAAATGCCCATCTGTAGATAAGTGGATGAAAAAGCTGTGGTACATTTATATAATGGACTACTACTCAGCTGTAAAAAGGAAGAAAATCTTATCCTTTGTGACAGCATGGATGGAGCTGAAGAATATTATGCTAAATGAAATAAGCCAGTCAGAGAAAGACAAATTCCAAATGATTTCACTCATATGTGCAATCTAGTAAATAAAATGAACTAACAAGCAAAATAGAGACAGACTCATAGATAGAGAGCAGGCTGGCAGCTGTGGAAGGGGGTCATTTCGGGGGTCAGGGGTAGACGGATTGAGTGGGAAAAAAGAGAGAAAAAAAACTCATGGATACAGAAAATAGTGCCGGGGGAAGGGGTGGTGAGGGAAGTTAGAGGAGAGTATAGGGTGCATAAATGGTGATGGAAGGAGACTATACAATACTGTGTAGAGATGATATGCTGTGGAATTGCGCATCCGAAACCTGTATAATTTTGTTAACCAATATCACCCTAATAAATTCAATAAAAAGGAAAAATTTTAAATGCAACTGCCTTATGCACCCCTATATTCTTTGCAGCACTATTAACAATAGCCAAGATTTGGAAACAGCCCAAGTGCCCATCAGTAGGTGAGTGGTTAAAAAAGCTATGGTACATCTACACAGTGGAATACTACTCAGCCATAAAAAAGAAAGAAATCTTACCTTTTGCAATAGCATGGATGGACCTGAAGAGTATTATACTAACTGAAATAAACCAGTCAGAGAAAGACAAATTCCATATGATTCCACTTATAAGTGCAATCTAAAGAGTGAAATAAACGAACAAACAAAATTGAAATGGATTCATAGGTAAGAGAACAGACTGATGGTGCCAGGGGGAGGAGTAGTTGAGGGACTGGGTGAAAAAGTTTAAAGGATTAAGAAGTACAGGTTGCCCAGCCTGTGTGGCTCAGTGGTTGAGTGTCAACCCATGTACTAGAAGGTCATCGTTTGATTCCCAGTCAGGGCACATGCCCGGTTGCAGGCTTCATTTCCAGTAAGGGGTGTGCAAGAGACAGCCCAACAATGATTGTCCCTCGCTGATATTTCTCTCTCTCCCTCTCCCTTCCTCTCTGAAATCAATAAAAATATTTTTTTTTTAAAAAAGAAGAAGTACAGGTTGGTTATTACAAAATAGTCACAGGGATGTGAAGTACAGCATAGGGAATACAATTAATAATCTGTAATAATAAAAGGGTAATATGCTAATTAGACCGGATGTCTTCCAGACTTCATTCCGGACATCCTTTCTGACAAAGCTGGGGCTGGAGAGAAGCCAGCTGGGGTCCCTGGTGCTTGCGGGCAGCCCAAAGGAAGCTGGCTGGGGTCCTGGGTGCCTGCGGGCAGCCTGAGAGAAGCAGCCTGGGTCCCAGGTGCCTATGGGCAGCTGGAGGAGGGAAGCAGCCAGGTCCTGGGTCCCTGCCAGTGGCCAGAGGAGGGAAGCCTGGGTCTTGGGTATCTGTGGGTGGCCAGAGGAGGAAAGCAGCCGGATCCTGGGTCCCTGTCGGCAGCCAGAGAGGGGAAGCCTGGGTCCCTGGTGCCAGAGGGAAGCCAGTGCTGGCAGCCAGGGGAAGGAAGGCCTATTCTTGCATGAATTTCGTGCATCGGGCCTCTACTATTATAATAACTATGTATGGTGACAAGTGGGTACTGAAAATATTGGGGGGACACTTTGTAAAGCATATGATTGTCTATCCACTATGCTGTATACCTGAAACTAATACAACATAATATTGAATGCAAACTGTATTTGAAAAATAAAATTCAAAGAAAAAGAAATAAAGGACACAATCACAAAATTGGCCAATCAATACAATACTGCTAGAAA
Source organism: Myotis daubentonii (assembly GCF_963259705.1). Taxonomy (NCBI): domain Eukaryota; kingdom Metazoa; phylum Chordata; class Mammalia; order Chiroptera; family Vespertilionidae; genus Myotis; species Myotis daubentonii. The sequence goes on along the minus strand of NC_081840.1, from coordinate 139,943,973 downwards.
TAAAAAAAAATATTTGGAGAGGGAAAAAAATCACCTACCTTTGGTAATTGTAATTGTAATTGTTGAAAGGTTAAAAAAAATAGAAAAAAAAACTCTAATTCAATTGATTAAAAATCTGATTAGAAACAATTAGTTGTACTTGAAAATATGTCCAAAAAGTACACTCAATACAGCAGAGAAACAAGGGATTCAAGTGTGAGGGGAATGGTAAGAGATACAGAGAATAGAAGGAAAGGTCTAACATACCTCTCATGGGTTGTCAAAAAAAAAAAAGTGGATGAATGGAGAGAAAAAAAGTATTATCTAAAGAGATAATGAATGAAAATGTCCAGAATTGATGAAAAATGTGAATCCATAAATCCAGGAAGCACAACATATCCCAGGTGGTATAAAGTAAACAAGTCTGAATAAAATAAAAAGTCCGTGCTTAAACATATTATTTTTAAAAACATCCTGGTAATAAAAAAGACAAAATTAAAAACACCTACAGAGACAAGGGAGAGCACCATACAAAATCATGTTAATTAGAAAAACAGCAGACTTCTGAACAGAAACAATGAAAATCAGAAGGCAGAAAAATAGTATTTTTAAAGGATTGAGGGAAAACCCAGAATTAGATTTTAAAGTCTTAATACTGGCGTATTTTTTTTTAATTAAATGTATCAGGCTAACATTGATTAATGTAGGTTTTTAAGTGTACATCACTGATAGGTGAACTGTATATTGCACTGTGTATCCACCACCCAAAGTCAAATCATCTTCCGTCACCATGTATTTGGTCCCCTTCACCCTCTCTCACCTCTCCCACCCGCTTCTCTCTGGTAACCACCATATATTTTCTGTGTCTATAAGTTTCAGTTTTATATCCCACATCTGAGTGAAATCATAATATTCTAGAAACATTGGTTTTCTAGCAAAGGTATCTTTTAAAAATGATGACAAAATTATTTACAAATAAAAACAGGTGTCACCACCAAGAGACTTTAGTAAATGAACCTCACAAGGATACACTTCAGGAAGAATAAAAAGGATCCCAGAAGGACAATCTAATGTGTAGCAACGATTATGGTAACATGTATGTTAATGCAAACACTTCACAAATATATTATCATAATGCTATCTAATTTTTAATATTTAAAGGAACAAAAGCGGATTTACCTCTCCAAGCATGATGGACCAGATTTACTTTGCTTCCTTAAACAAATAAAAAACTGGAAAATAAATAAAACATTTGACAACAGGCAAAGCAAAAGAATATTCCCAAGAGAATAAAAAGGAGGTCATTGCTATGATTACTGCCTGCAGGGACTTTTCAGGCTGCATCTCAGGGAAGAGGAAACCAGTTTCCCTGAATTGAAAAGACAGACTTCAGAATTCAAGAAAACGAAAGTAGCTAGAATTCCAAGGAAGTATATAGTTGGTAGAATTTGTAGAAAAGGTTGTTAAACAAGCTATGAAAAATAAAACTTCATATGTTCAACAGCATAAAAGATGCTGCAAAAAAGTGCAAGGAGCCTCCTGAGATGAGGAAGGGGTGTTGGGAGGGTGTCAGTGAAACTCTCTGGAAGGTGGGTCCCCCGGGCTGCCCCCGTTGCTGATGAGTGCCCTGAAAACTCACAGGAGAGTGTGCATGTGACACTGGGTATCCCGCAGGCCACTGACTGCAGCTCACTCTCAGAGCAAAAATGAAAAAGCATTTTGGAACCAGGAAGAAAAGCCCTCCTTGAGGCACTCTCTTCTCCAATGCCATCTACTGAAAAGCTTAATGTTGTCCCAGCTGGCAGAAGGGAAATCTTACAGGGCTCAACTCCAATCACACAAGGGAGGGCAAAGAAGGATGGATCTGCAGTGACGAAATAAGTGGATAACTTATACAACAAGTATATAAAACTTAAGTCTCTTGATTTCCACTCCTGACAGAAGATTCAGTGTGGGAATTCACCGAGAAAAAGTAGAGTTCTTTTAGCTTAAGATAAAAGGGTAATAAAATATAACTAAATTCACTTCAGATTTTACCAATAAAATGTTACATTTCCACTCCTATGTTTTTTCAGACTTAATTTCTAGGCTTACAGATAGCATAACTGGGAAATCTTACTGAAATATATTTTACCTAGTCCAAACTACCCAGATACAATATAATCTACATAAAGTACATATTTCATCATATTCACAGAATTGCTTACTTACAATTATGTACACATACATACATACATATGCACACACACTTAATCTTATTAGTTATCAAAGAAATACAAATTGAAGCAACAATTAAGTAGGTATTTTTACTCATCGAATCGACAAAAAATAGCATCCAGTACTAGAGATGGTGCAGGAAAAGAGGATGAAATCCAAGGCTGGCAAAAGAGAAAATGTAAGGGATAATTTTTTTCTTCTTTTTACATCTTTGTATTGTTTTCAAGATTATAATAAATAATTATTTTAATTTTGGAAAATGTTTCTAAAGATAAAAAATTTTAATTATGTCATCAACTATGGTTAATACCTTATTAGATTAATAAATTGATTTTTAAATCACACTTATGTCTCTAAACATTGACATTGGAATAATAATACAAAAATAGCTTGAAGAGAAAGACCAATTTAAACACTCTTTTACAAATTAGCAATAAATCTAACTATAACTAATCACAGCATGCCAGAATTTAAAACTCTGGAAAGATGTTTTAAAGTTTACTGGCAGAAACATTTAAACAAGACGATAACAATATTTCTACAAACAAAACTGGTCAATCGAGGTTGGTTGCTGGTTTTCTCACCCCTATCTCTCAGAACTCCTTGAATTTGATGAAGGAAAAGAAACCTCCATAGGAGCTTACCTCCTCTTTTCTCTCCCACCCAAAATCAAAATCAGGCCTTTATTAGCAAGAGGTAAAGAAAGTCAAAGTGAGTCCACGTCCATGGCAGGCTTTCCCTTCCAGTTTCCCTTTCCGTCCCTTTACTCCATAACCATTCTACACACCCTCCCTTCACCACTAACCCTCACCTTCCCAACAGACAGATGAACCTACTGTCTCTGAAAACAATCTTTCCTGTTCTGAATTATGTATTTGACACATATCATTTGACCTCATAATATGTTCCTTGGGTTCTTTTTCAGTGATAAAGCTCAGGAAGAATCAGCTTTCCTTGATCTTCCTGCCTACAATACCGGTAAGATATCTAAAACTAAATATGTGAAGCAATTCAACAAAATGTATCCTAACTCTGGAGTCCTGAACAAGAGACCTCAATGTGGTCATGTTCTGGAGGTAAATTGCTAGACTTACTGACAATCTCCTGCTGGACTGGCATTTGATATGGCATGCATGGAGCCAAATCCCATTTTCTAATCTATTCCATTCTATTCTTGATTTGGTTGGACTGAAGTCCTACAGGCCTTTTTAAGCAGAACTAGGTTAGTCAGAAAGAAAATTCCAAACTCTCTGAAAATAGTATACAACCTGCCACTCATAAACTTCTGGAGAATGCCAGAGTTATCTCATTAGGCTCAAAATATTCAAGAAATTATACCAGGCCATCATTTTAATTTAAATTAAAAGCATATCTTGACCATTTAAGTCTCATTTTTCAAATGTATATGAAAGCTATTGTAATAAAATTATTAATCCTTTATGTTGTTTTTAAATAACAGGAATAATCATACTTAAAACAATATGCAACCACTACTCTAGGAATGTTTGGGGTTCCTAGAACCTTGGCCTAAGTTGTGCCCTTTCTTTAGTGCTTACTAGAAATTAGAGCTTCCAACTTTCATTTTTTCTTTCTGAGAGGCAGTAGAAAAAATTTTAAAAAGGAAAAGAAAGACAAGAATAGACATTTTAAAAAGTAAGAGAGCAGTGGAAGGTGGGACTCCGGCATCCTCCGATAGGCAGTCATTTTGGCCGCTCTTGGGTCAGCCTGTGGCTCTCAGGCTGAGGAGCCCTGGGTGGGGGCTAAGGTGACATGATGAGAAGGTGGGGGAGGAGCTGTCCCCGCTGCACAGGACAGGTGTGAGCACCGGGCTGAAGCAACTCTACTGCCTGGTTCCCACCCCAGTCGCTCACCACTCCTGCCTGCTCTGCCCAGAGTCTGAGGGCAGCAGCCACACTGAGGCGCCCACCTGAGGGCCATATGTCCTTTGAAGATGGGATCATGTATTTTTCCTGGGGGAAGTGAGGGATCCTTGATAAGCATGGAGTTCCCTGTGCCATAATGTGATGCTGCAGCATTTTGCACTTACAGCATCCCTGAGCTGTTGATGTGGAGCCAAGGACAAGGAGGCCCCTTCTGAGCGGTGTTTCTGTGGTAGAAAAGCTCCAGCTCAGGACTTCTAAGGCAGCTCCATCGACCCAGAACACTCACCCCTGTGAGAAGTGTGTCCCAGGCTTGAAAGACATGTTGCACCTGACTGAGCTGCAAGCAATGTGTCCTGGGCAGAAGCCATACGGAGGCGGGGGAATCGGAGGCTTCTGGTTCAGTGAAAACTTTCACCAGAAATGAAAGCGTGACAGCGGAGAAAAACATCTTCACAACGGGCGTGGACAGGGACTCACTTGTCAGGAGCTGCAGATTGCACGTGGCAGCGAAGACATTCACCTGAGCGGAGGTGGAGAAGGACTTTCTAGCCACCTCGGGCCTTCTCTCCCGATGGTGAGAAGCCACAGAGCAGCACGGAGAGTGGGGTGCCCTTTGATGGTGGGAAAGTCATGATAAGTGGTTTGGAAGCAGGAGAGTTTTCAGCAATGCACACCCATTTCCCCACCAGAGAGTCTGCACGGAAGAAGGTGTGATGAGTGCAGCTCATGTGGGGGAGGCTTCCGCTGCAATGGCGGGTTCAGGACTAACAAACCCACCCTGGAGAGAAGCTGTATGAGCGGTGTGAGAAGTTCTTTACCGCCAATCTACCTCCTTCAACACTGGAGAGTTCGCACTGGAACAAGCCTGATGAGAACATTGTACGTGGGAGATCTTTTAGTCAGAAATCTGACCTCGTTCAACACCAAAGCGTTCATTCGCATGGGAGATCGGCCCTGTGAGTGCAGGGAATGCAAGAAATCCTTTATCCAGAAATCTATCCTCATTAAACCCTGAGAATTCACACTAATGAAAGACCTCGTAAATGCCCTGAATGTGGGAAATCGTTTAGCCAAAGTCCTGTCCTTCAATACAAAAGAGCACGCGTGAGAGCCAGGCCTTATGAGTGCACTGAGCACGGGAAGTCATTTCCTGTAAAACTCACCCGGTTTGACACTGGAGAGTTAGCCCTGGCATAAACCTGATGAGCACACTGACTGTGGGGAGTGTGTTAGTGAAACATCTGTCCTCATTCAACACCAAAGAGTTCACACCGGAGAAAGGCCTCATGAATGCAGTGAATGTGAGAAATTCTTTAACCATAAAACCCAGATTTTTAAAAAAATATATTTTATTGATTTTTTACAGAAAGGAAGGGAGAGGGATAGAGAGTTAGAAACATCGATGAGGGAGAACCATCGATCAGCTGCCTCCTGCACACACCCTACTGGGGATGTGCCCTCAACCAAGGTACATGCCCTTGACCGGAATCGAACCTGGGACCCTTCAGTCTGCAGGCGGATGCTCTATCCACTGAGCCAAACCAGTCAGGGCACAAAACCCACATTTGACACAGGACAGTTCATAATAGAGCTACACCTCATGAGTGCAGTGAACGTGGGAGATTGTTTAGCTGCAAACCTAATGTCAACCAAGAGTTTACACTGGGAAAAGGCCTAGATACACAGGAAATGTGCTCTTTCCTTACCTGCTTTAGCGGCTTTGGAGGAAACCTCCGTGAGCAGCCGTCTGCCTGAGTTGACTCATATACCTGGATCTCCACAGACTGGAGATTACCTGTGAGTTTCGGTGACATGGGAAGCATGTTTAACCTTCCCAGGGCCCTTGCCAGATTCACGTCACTGCCAGTTTCTGTGGCAGAAGCCATTTCACCTCTACCACCTGACGGGTCCACACAGGGGGCCTCAGTCACTACCCCCGTGTTCAGCAGACCTGACCTCTGTGCTCTCCCATTGGTTGGAGGAAATCATGAGTGTCCTGAGCACCTCTCTCCGACAAGTTAGGGTGTGGGCCTGAGCCTGTGTTGGCCCACAGAACTCTGAGTTCTGCTGGCGGCTTGCAGAGGGGGACTAGGTTTTCCAGGGACAAGCTAGTAGTTGGTCTCAGGGAGTGCTTTACAGCTTCCAAGTCACCAAACCAGAAACTGCCTCTCACACTTTGCTCTGGTTTGTGCAATAATAAAGGCCGTTTGTTTAAACACCCTTCATCTTAGAAACTCTGTTCACTGTGTGGGTAGTTTGAAAATACCATAGGACTCTGCCAATGTGAAGGAGAAGCAATTTTTGTGGGCAAGTTCTCCTTCTCCCCGGTGCCATTCCAGGACACATGGTGCTCCAGCTAGCACGCGCTGGGGCGTACCAGGAAGATGCCGATGCAGCAGGACATTTGGCTTATGTCTGCAGGGGTCCTTCCCAAAAGAGCAGTCACCAGAGGTACAGAGAGAAGTATGGGTTCACTTGCGTGGGGACTGGGACCAGAAGATGTAAATAAAGGATGACCACCCCTCCTGCTGGATCATGTCTGGGCAGTAGCATCCCAGTTGCCTTGTTGGGTTTGGACATGATCTGAACTTGAGGATGGACATCGTGGCAGCCCTTGGGCTGAGGGCGGCGGCGCAAAGCTCGGAGCAGAGCTTGGAACTCGGACGAGAAGGGTGCCTCTCCAGATGGCGGAGCCGATCAGTCACCAGGAGCACACGAGGGTGTCTCGCAGGGACTTGGCCAGAGTTCCAAATCTTTCCACCCTTGTCACCAGTGGCACTGTAAATGGGGGAGTGGATGCCCTTTGGGTTTCAAAGATATTTCCAACAGAAATTACCCTTGAAGATGCATATAAATTTAAAAACGCATTATACTTACAGGTCCTGGAGGAGGAAAGCCAGATGCAAACGCAGGGGACAGTCACTGGAAGTCAAGAGGGAAACTTGTGGCAGGGGCCAGCCTTATCACAGGGGTGCATTTGGTCACCTGGTGTTCCCAGCCTGTTTGTGGGGATGTTGAAGCATCAGGCAAATACTAACTTTTAAGAGTTTATCATCAGTATCTGTGTTGTGTGTTTGATTGCTTTGTCTTAGGGACCACACTGTGTTTTGTGTGTCTATAATAGTATGCCTCTAAAACCTCCATCTTCTTTCCCTCTGTGGGTGCAGGGTACCCTTTATTATCTGTAGTAAATATAGGTGGCCAATACAAAGAAGGTTAAAATACTTCTGCTTAGAGAAATTAAATGTGTGTTAAGTGGAAAACTGACTAAAAGTTTGCAAGAGTTGAAGAGCAGGAATGACCCGGAATCGCAGGTGGGTTATGATCTAAATGTGACCCTGGGACCAGATGTAAACGTGCTCTATGGGTCCTGAACTTAGTACCTGCTTTGGATCCCATGAATTTGTTGGCTTTCCTAAAGCTATCACATTCTCTCAGCTTAGGATCAGTCCTAACTGCTTAAATCCTAGCCAGAAAAACTGGGATAGAGATGTTCCTATGATTGTCACTTAAAGAAAAATGTACCTAACTTAGTCCCTAGTTGAGCCTCCATGGCAACTACTTTGATCGAGAAAATGAGATGGGACTTTATTTGTCCATGAATGACTGAAATTCTTAAAGGGCATGTTCATGTAGGATTCACAGAACTTTTATGGAGTGAATGTCAATTCACCCTTTTTTTTTTCCTTTTTTTTAATCCTCCCCAAGGACATGGCGAGAGAGAGGGAGAGAGAGAGAGAGAGAGAGAGAGAGAGAGAGAGAGAGAGAGAGAGAGAAGAAGAAGAAGAAGAAGAAGAAGAAGAAGAAGAAGAAGAAGAAGAAGAAGGAGGAGGAGGAGGAGGAGAAGAAGAAGGGGAAGGGGAAGGGGAAGGGGAAGGGGAAGAAGAAGAAGAAGAAGAAGAAGAAGAAGAAGAAGAAGAAGAAGAAGAAGAAGAAGAAGAAGAAGAAGAAGAAGAAGGAGAAGAAGAAGAAGAAGAAGAAGAAGAAGAAGAAGAAGAAGAAGAAGAAGAAGAAGAAGAAGAAGAAGAAGAAGAAGAAGAAGAAGGAGAAGAAGGAGAAGAAAAGAGAAGAAACAGTCTTCAATCAGTTGCCTTCTGTATGGGCTGCAACTGGGGATGGAACCCAGGTATTTGCCCTGACGGAGAATCAAACCAGCAAACATTTAGTGCACTAAGCAACCCAGCTGGGCTCTTGCCTGAATTTATTGGAGGTGACATTGGTTAATAAAATTATAAACGTTTCAGGTGTACAATTCTATAATATATCATCTGTATATTATATTGTGTGTTCACCACCCCAAGTTCACCTTTTTATTTTTTAACTTTTTGGTGTCTTTCTCTGCCTGGCTTATTTTGCTTAGCATAATGCTTTCCAGGTCCCTCCATGCTGTCTCAAAGGTAAGAGATCCTTCTTTTTCACAGCTGCAAAGTATTCGATTGTGTAAATGTACCACAGCTTATAATCCACTCATCTACAGATGGGCAGTTGGGCTATTTCCAGATCTAAGCTATTGTAAATAGTGCTGCTATGAACATAGGGGTGCGTATATGCTTTCTGATTGGTGTTTCGGGTTCCTTAGAATATATTCCTAGAAGTGGGATCATGGGATCAAATGGCATTTCTACTTTTAATTTTTTGAGAAATCTCTATACTGTTTTCCGTAGTGGTATATATATTTAGGTGCTCCTATATAGGGTGCATATATATTTACCACATTTATATCCTCTTCTTGTATCAATCCCTTTGGTATTATTTATTGACCTTTCTTATCTCTTGTTATGAACTTCATTTTGAAGTCTATTTTTATTTTCATTTCATTTTGTATGGAATTTTTTCCCCCATTCTTTCACTTTCATCTTATGTGAGTCTTTTGTTCTGAGGAAGATCTCTTGTAGACAGGTTCTATATGGATCATATTTTCTTATCCATTCAGCTGTCCTATGTCTTTGTATTGGAGCATTTAATCCATTTACATTCAATCTTATTATTGATAGGTACTTATTTATTGATATTTTTATTCTTTATGCATATATATAATTATTATTATTATTACAGCAGTCCCTTTAATATTTCTTGTAATGCTAGTTTGGTAGTAAGAAACTCCTTTAGCCTTCTTTTGTTTGTGAAGCTCTTTGTTTCACCATCTATTTTGAATTATAGTTGTGCTGGGCTGCATATCTGGCGCTTCGGCCAGACAGGTCATGCTGTGTTGTCTGTTCCTAAAGCACATAGATAGGAAGGTACTGACATCAGGCCAGGCCTTGAGATATGGTCTCATGGCCTCTTCCCAGCACACAGACCTTCTTTCTCAGAAGGCCCGGAAGTCTCATTCCAAATTTGGGAGACAAAAGACTGGAAAAAGGATAAATAAAGAGAGTTTCCTCCATATTGGGGGGCCCAGAATTTGAAAGACACATTTTTCTCTGGGCCTGCACAGAATTTAATAATAAAATGTAACTCCTGTAGTAGGCTGCAGTTCAGCCTCTGCTTTGGCAGGGTGCTGTAACTATAGTCAGCTGGCCAGCTTAATAAAGGCTCTTAAATTTAAATTCTGAGTTGGTGGTCTATCTAGCTGAGTGAACCCATAACATTTGGAAGCTCCAGTGAGATTCCAGGCAGGGTGAGAGGGACCCCTTATTTAGGGCTGGAGGCTCTCTCTTGGCAGGGAGGAGAGGGATCCCCTATTCAAGGCAGGAGGCTCTCCCCCACTTGTCGCCGGGCACTCAGCGAGATACCCCACACCTGTGGAGAACGACTACCAAGGAGGCCTCCAGTCCACCCAAAACTTTCAATTCGGAAACCGAGCCACCTGGACTCTCGAGAGAGGTAAGGAAGACCGGTCGTTAAACTGGAATTGGGCCATCCCACGGAAGGACCACGGAGGGCTGGATGCAGCGGTATTCCTGGTCCTGACCCACGGCCACGACAGTGGCCGGCGTCCCTGGTTTGTGCAGCTTTAGGCTGTACTGGGTTTGTCTGTCTGGTTTTTGTTGTCTAGTGTTTGTTGTCTTTGCTCTTTGTTGTCTTTGTCAAAATGGGTCAGGGTCAGTCATCTTCGTCAACCCCCTATCAATCAGGCCCACTCCAAGTGAGTGGAAGGGGAGCTTGATCACCTCCCGGGAAGCCAAAGAGCTCCCTTAGGCAATTAGTCAGAAATTGGTTGGATTGTTTAAACTCTGAGTAAACATTTGGTAGAAGTAAAAAACTTGGACTGTCTGGTGTATGAATGTAAGTGTGAGAGGTGTGCAGGAGGCAGCTGATCGGTGTTTCTCTCTCATCGATGTTTCTAACTCTCTATCCCTCTCCTTCCTCTCTGTAAAAAATCAATAAAATATATTTTTTTTAAAAAAGGTCTGCCTGAGAAAGATTTCCTTTGCAGTGTGGAGGAATGCTTCAGCCCAGGAATCCAGGACTGCCCTCTGAGCTCTATGTCCAGAGCCACAAACCTTGGATTCTCTAGTCCACTGTGTCCCCCTCTGCCAGAGCCCAAGGTGAGTGACTACACATAAAATTTTGTGCATTGGCCCTTTAAGAGGCTGCCTGTATTTCCAGCTGTCTCTCTCTAGTGGACAGAAACCCCACTGCTTTTCACAGCTAGATATTAACCAGGTACCTTTCTTGGTTCTGGTGCTCTGGGCTGGGGAGCCAAACTTGGAGTATAGACCACAGACTTCTCGGGGGAACACCCTGCAGCTGAGATATCCCTCTGGAACTTAAACTGCTGCCTGTATGAGCCCAGCCAGCCCTCGTGCCCCTCCAGGTTTCCTACCAGTCTCATCCCAATGTAGCCTCTTCTTTCCATCCTTGGTTATAAGGGTCCTCTACAGCTAGTCTTCAGTTGGTTATTCAGGATGATTCTTCTACATTTTGTTATAACTCCAGTTTGGTCTTGGGAGAATGTCACTGTAGCTTCTACTTAATCCACCACCATCTTCCTTCTCTCTGCTTAAGTGTTTGCCATAACTTTCTTTATAAGAATTATAATTCTCTATGTTTTTTAATGTGATCAAGGAACATTTGTTAGAGCAGTGGTTAAATATGACACCTCAAGAAAAGAGAGAGTGGAGGAAAAGGAAGCAGACTAATAGGAGAGACAAAGAAATAAGGAAGAAAGGACAAAGGAAGGAAGGAATAAAAAGGGAAGTTGAAAGGGAAGGCTAAATATTAATGAAGATGAGTTTTTCCAATTATACATTTATATATATTGCAAAACTTGATGCCAAGGAAATAATCTAATTTTTAATTTGGTGGTTTGGTTATGGAGGAGGGTTTATATGAAATTAGCTGAAGAGTATCTGCAAATCTTTCTATTATTGTGTCAAAGAAAAAGATACCGTTTTTAAAAGCATCATGTGCTCATTCATTCTTTCAAACCTAGAGAAGTGACAAAAATACATGACAATGGTGAACTGAGAATAATCACTAGTCAATTTGTAGAGCCACCTACTCTGGACTCTTTATACCCGTTTCATAAAATGCATTTATCACAAGGGAAAAACAATAGAAACTAAAGCACATAACTAAGTCATTGTGGGATATACAGAGATTTTATTTGATTCTAAAAATAATAGAAGTTTATTATAGTGTTTATGGCAATAGAAGTTCCCTAATGAGAATTAAAACCATCAATTTTAATTAAACCTGTATTCATTTTTAATTAGATCTGCTTGCAATGAGTGAATGAAATAAATGAAGTAAATTTTAATAGAAGTATAATATAAAACAAATTAAACATTAGGCCTACGACCTAAGTACCCAAGGTTTTCAGATACTAGAAAGAGCATCATAAGTAACTAGGCCCGTGACGGCGAACCTATGACACACGTGTCAGAGGTGACACGCGAACTCATTTTTTTGGTTGATTTTTCTTTGTTAAATGGCATTTAAATATATAACATAAATATAAAAAATATAAGCCTTTGTCTTACTATGGTTGCAAATATCCAAAAATTTCTATATGTGACACGGCACCAGAGTTAAGTTAGGGCTTTTCAAAATGCTGACACGCTGAGCTCAAAAGGTTCGCCATCACTGAACTAGGCTCTACCTGGAATTTTTCATTCCTGAAAGAAGACGGAGTACCTGGCAAACTATGGTAGAATTCATCTAAATCTTTCTTATGAGTATGATATAGTGATAAAATCAGTGACCATAAGAGATACTCTACCACATGAATATGATATTACACATTAATTTAAACTACAATGGCAGCCTTACCAATAAGATATATGTGGGTCACAGCCCTTGTCTTAGAGTAGTCTTGCATCAGTAATTGACCAGTCCAAATTCTTAACTGAGATATAAATTATATTAATTTTTTTAAATCTCTAAGCCTTAGTTTCCTCATCTGTAAAACTGAAAACATAATAGGTATTTTCTAGGACTGTTTGGGGATTAAATACTTTTATATATATTTATATGCATATGTGTATATACACATATATGACAGTGAAAGGGCAGACATCTGATAAATGCAGTTATTAACAGTACTCAAATAATTTTAATATAGCAGTATAGATGTTAAAATAAAAATAGGTACAATGTACTATAGCGGCACATAGGAGAGAAACTGCTTTGCATGAAGTGGGGAATAGGCTGCCAAGGGGTTACAGAGGAGCAAAACCCAGTACTCAAAGAAGAAGCAGGAATCTGTCAGGTGGTTAAAGTGGGGAATTATATGTTATGCAATAAAAAGAGCACGTGCAAATAACGCATGGAGACATGAAACACCATGGTCAAATCATGGAAGGCAAGCAGCTGGATATTCTAAAATTAGAAGAAATTTAGACTTAGAAAGCCATACATATAAGGTGGCCTTTATCCCACAGGTTAAGGAAAGTCTGAATAATATTAAGCAGTCAACCATAAGCATTTGTGGAGCACCTTTATTATGGAAATTGTTATGGCTCCTGAGATATAACAGAACATAACTGATGTGGTTTCTGCCCTCATGGAGCTTACAGTGAAGCACAGAAGATAGATATAAATAATTATGAATAATTTCAAGTATACAAAATGCTATGAAAAATTGCTAATATTTCTGGAGAAAGTACTGTGCAAAACATTCTACATACAACATAGAATCATTCCCTTTTTTAAAAATGTTGAGATTAAGAAACACAGGCAGCCTGAGTCCAAAGCCAACACTTTTAACTGCTATGTAATATTGTCTCAATAAAAAAATGCAGGATAATATAATCATCATATAATTTTTTAAAAAAAGATCAGGTTGGCAGCAGTGAAGAAAATGAATTGGAAAGGAATAAAGCTGAAAACAGGAAAGTGCTGCAAAGATCCAGGCAAGAAATGATTAGGACTAGAATTAAGTCAGTTGTAGTAAGAATGAAAGAAAACAAATTGATGAGATACAGATTGAATACACACCAAAAAAAAAAAAAAAATGTTTACTGAATTCCCAATCCATTCATTAAAAAGAAACATGAAATAGCTCAGCAGCTTTCCAAATGATAGGAGTAAAAGAGCAGACCAATCTTCAGAAGAAGGCATTACCTGAATATTTCACTTAATAATAAATAGCACTAGCTAAACAGACACATTGGTCTTTATACATACTTTGGGCTGCAGTATTGAAATTATTTTCAATTTATAGTGAAAATTCCAGTTTGAAAGGTAAAATACAGTATATTCCATCCTTTGATGTTTTGGTCAAATTTGTTTTAAAATGAATTTCTTTACTCACATTATCTAATAAGCGAAATAATATATAAAGATTATTACCTGCATGCCTCCACTATAGTTAGAAATACATATCAAAGTTAATATATAACATTTTATTTTATTTATTTTGCTATTTTAAATAATGTTATTATTGTCCTTGTGTCATCCAACAATTTGGATGACATTGGGCTAACAATTCAGTGGAGTCTCAGGCTGAAATTATTAGGAGAGATGATGGAGAGGAGAAGTGAGGTGTAAAAGTATATCAGTAGAATCATCAAAGTAAGAAAGAGAGGAAAGCATAAAAACCAGGAGGTGGAGTCAAGGTCAGAATCATACAGTAGCTGATGAGCACACTGGATCAGACCTCTGAGTGTAAATTTCCTGTTTACACTAGAAAATTACTGAGAATCCCAAAGATTATTTATTCATATTAGCTATATCCATTGAGATTTGCCATCAACACTAATAAAAGAGAAAAATGGTAATTGGCGTACGAGCTACCCTTTTCATTGGCTAATCAGGGCTATATGCAAATTAACTGCCAACTAAGATTGGCAGTTAACTGCCAACAAGATGGCGGTTAATTTGCATATGTAGGCACAATGCAGGGAGGCGAAAGGGAAAGCAGGAAGAAGCCCCCTGCCACTGACAGTGATCGGAAACCCAGGGGGGAGCTAAGAGCTGGGGGGCAGGGCAAAGGCGGCCCTGGGGCCACCTTTGCCCTGCCCCCCAGCCATGATCGGAGAATCAGGTGCCTTTTCCGCCCTGGCCAGTGATAGCAGGAAGTAGGGGTGGAGCCAGCGATGGGAGCTGGGCACGGTCGAAGCTGACAGTCCCAGGAGCTAGGGGTCCCTTGCCTGGGCCTAAAGCAAAGCCCACGATCGCGGGGCCGCTGGAGCTGTGGGTCCCCGCTGCCCGGGCCGGACGCCTAGGCCAGAGGCATCAGGCCTGGACTGGGGGCAGAACCAGTGAGGGGGGGGAAATGAGGGTCCCCTGCCCAGGCCTGACGCCTCTGTCAGAGGTGTCAGGCCTGGTCAAGGGGCCGATCCTGCGATTGGAGGGTGATGGGGGTCAAGGCCTGTGAGAGGGGGCAGGCTGGACTGAGGGACACTCCCCCCCACACACACCCAGTGCACGAATTTCGTGCACCGGGCCCCTAGTTTTAAATATTAAAAGAGAAAATTAAAAATATGTATGTATTAATTGTTTAAAAATAACAAAAAGCTCATAACATGTTAACATAGATAATATACTTATGAAAAAATAATTATATTTTTTAAAACAAAAAATAATAGCAAAAGGAGTATCATTGCTTTACATTTTTATAAATCTCAAAGTCTGGCTTATTAGACTAGATTCTCATATCTTTCTGAATTGAATCTATCATATCTTAGGTAGCCTTTGCATACCCATAAGAGAATAGAGAGTTCAAAAGGTAAATAATATCTTTGAATTGTTATGCAAATAGTTTTAACTTTACAGACTCTCTTGACAGAGTCTTGAGGACCCCCAGGGACCCAGGACTATACTTTGAAAATGACTACACTTAGACAAATGTATTTTAAAAGGTGGAAAATGAAGGTGATATACAGGTCTGTATGACAACAAAGCCCATAAGCAGGGTGGTTCAGATTCTAAGTCTATGAATTCTGGGCTTCAATAGAACTAGAATTTTAATGGGGACAAGACTGTAGAGCCAATTATCCATTATTCTATTTCTGGAAGTAAATATAGAATCAGCTCTATAGAATTTCCTCCAGGTGATCATGGAATTGTAAGCAGCAGCAGGAAAAACTGCTTTTGCATGCATAAAACAGAGATTGTACTGACAAGTCAATAGTAAAATCTAGTGAAATAATTACATAATCAAGATTAGGTCATGGTTTACTTCTTTACAATAATTATGGTAAGATAATAAAAAAGCATTACTGAGAAACAGCTCTCTTTCTTGAGGAGCTATAAAAATAAAGTGGATATCCACATATTTAGAATAGTATAAAATACTCCTTTCTGGAGACAGAGCATGGATCCAAAGCCTCTTAAAATCTCCTCCAAATTTCTGAGTCCTTTAGTATTTTCATCCCATTGAAATTAGTTGTGACACAGCTAACATTTCTCCCTTTACACACTTTTCTACCTAATGTACAATAATTGCTCTAAATTTTCTCCATTCACAGTTCTTCCTTATTTGTTTGTTTTTCTCTCAATTCTTCTGTTTTCATTGTTTTGGTTCCAATTCCAGCCCCTAAGCTTATTCCTGTTTCACCAATTACATTCACTATTTCCTACACCTCTCCATACACCAACACCTGAGTTTGTATTTTGAAATACAAAACCATAATTAAATGTTACACATTCCTTTGCATTATAAAGACAATAGCAACCCAAACTAGAAATATGCTGAGAGAAGAAAAGCACAATGACTTAAAATGACCAAAAAAAAAAATTTGAAATGAAAATTACTTTGAGGGCAAAGTATTTAAGCTATTTCAATATTTTATGTTCTGCTTGTATCATCAACTAACCACTTCTCTCTCTCTCTCTCTCTCTCTCTCTCTCTCTCTCTCTCTCTCTCTCTATCTATCTATAAGCCTTGGGAAGGGAAAAACAATGATGAATCAAAACTTGTCCTGGATGAAGATACCAAAAAAATAAGAAGATGGTAAATACGCCTCTTCCTTTAAGGAAAAAAAAAAAGATATCAAGGAATGGAGTTTAACTCTTGCATAATGCAGTTAGTTAAATCTTCCTAAATCAGCCAAGGACTGTAACTAAGCAACATGATTCTTCACTGCACTAAAAGGGGGCTGCCAAGCATCAGTAGCCTCATTTTTCACTGAAGCTTTGACAAGTTTCCACTATATTTGATATAATTGTAGCAGAGGGAGTGCCAGATTAGATCTGATTTGCTGTCATAATGGGATTTTTTTTCCACATAAGCTAATGGTGCAAAGCTATATTTAACCCCCCAAAAGTCACCCTCAAGCACTCACTGTATATTCTGATTGCTTCTCATATCTAGAATTGGACAAGTAGCAATTTTTCTGCTACTTAATGTGACAAAAGCAAAGGTTTAATAGGTAGAGATTTTCTTTTCCTGATTGGCTCCATTATAAATTTAGCTACATATTCCAAATCTGTTCACTAACTTATTTCATCAGATGTTCTCTTCACTGAATTGAAAAGATCAAGAAAGCCTGATACTATTGGTGCATGTGAGCCAATCCTCTTGCCACTCTAGCCCAGCTGCATATGCTGTATATCTCCCACCTTTAAGCTCAGCCCCACTCTAACCCTATGCTACAGAGAAGTTTGGGAGCATTTAGGTGTTTTGTGTTCAGCAATGATCAGAATATAAAATGCATTTATAGATTATCATAACCAGAGAGAATCCCCTTGACATCCCTGTACCAAATGAGCTGCAATTCTCCATATTCAACTCTCTGATTCCTACATTCTGATTTGTATTCTAATTCCCTGTTGGGAGTCAGTCCCTTTCCTTAACACCTGCCCTCTTACCTGATGTCCAGACAAGGAATACAGCCCTCATCAACTTGTATCTAAGGAGATGGATCTTATCCCTTGGGTCTGGTTTCAAAGTGGACATTCCTACCATTCCAAGTCACTGCTATACATTGAACCAACAGACCACCACTAGTTAGAAACTTCAACTGCTGCTACCTACACCTGAAGATGGAAATTGATCCCTAACCCAAATTTGTACGTGAGTTTACCATGTCCTCTTAAAATTTTGTTTTAACCATCCAAGAGCTAGATCAGTTCTTGTTTGGTCCACACCTAATTTCCCATATAAGGAAGAACCCAGCTTGGCTCTTGACTGAGCTCCCATAGGTAGAACCACAACAAGACTAACAAGATCATCGCATGGGCCCCTACCAATGATTTTCTTTCCAAACAATCATTTATCACCCAAACTACCTCCTGATAGTTCAAATTCCTGAACTACCATTTGCTAGTGTTATGACCTTAGTTAAATTACTTAAAACCACTCTAGATCTAGAAAAATCAATATATCTTTATATTGTTAAACAATTACTTTCATATATATAGGTTGAAAAACAATTTGTATTAATGGGACACTTGACTTTTGAGGATTTCATAAACTCTTCAGACTAGGGCTAGAGAAAAATTAATTTCTAGCACAGCTTATCAAATATACAGGGTATCCTAAAAAATGTATACACACTTTAACAGCTGATAGCTCATTTTTGAAAATGTATTTTAGTAAACACTGCCTTTAAAATTTCTCAAAGTGTGTGTATACATTTTTGGGACATCCTATACTGGTATTTGTGCCTTCACCTACACCACTCATGAATAAGATCTTGTAAGAGCTTTTATTTTTAAACATTTAATGTAGTCCACAAAGTTGATAAAGTTTCATATGATAGATAGATAATTGATATATGATAGATACATAGATAGATAGATAAAATGTATTTACCTTAAACAGACACAGTACTCTCCATTTATATTCTAACTAGGGGCCCGGTGCACGAAATTCGTGCACTGGGTGTGTGTGGGGGGGGGGGGGGAGAGTGTCCCTCAGCCCAGCCTGCCCCCTCTCACATACTGGGAGCCCTCAGGCATTGACCCCCATCACCCTCCAATCGCAGGATCGGCCCCTTGCCCAGGCCTGACGCCTCTGACAGAGGCGTCAGGCCTGGGCAGGGGACCCTCATTTCCCCCCATCACTGGTTCTGCTCCCAGCCCAGGCCTGATGCCTCGGCCAGAGGCGTAGACCCCCATCACCCTCCGATCGCCTGATCGGCCCCTTGCCCAGGCCTGATGCCTCCGCCAGAGGTGTCAGGCTTGGACAGGGGGCCCCCATCTCCCCCTGATCACTGGCTCTGGCCCCCACCCAGGCCTGAGGCCTCTGGCCCAGGAATCATGCCTGGGCAGGGGACCCCCATCTCCCTCTGATCGCTGGCTCCACCCCCTGCCCAAGCCTGACGCCTCTGACCCAGGCTTCAGGCCTGGGCAAGGGGACCATCATATCCCCCCAATCCCTGGCTCCGCCCCCCCACCCAGGCCTGATGCCTCGGCCAGAGGAGTTGACCCTCATCACCCTCCGATCACCAATCACTGGATCGGCCCCTTGACCAGGCCTGAGGCCTCTGGCAGAGGTGTCAGTCCTGGGCAGGGGACCCCCAGCTCCCCGTGGTTGCAGGCTCCGCCCCTGCCCAGGCCTAACGCCTCTGGCTGAGGCGTCCGGCTCGGGCAGCGGGGACCCGCAGCTGCAGCGGCCCCGTGATCGTGGGCTTCGCTTTAGGCCCAGGCAAGGGACCCCTAGCTCCTGGGACTGCCAGCTTCGACCGTGCCCAGCTCCCATTGCTGGCTCCACCCCTACTTCCTGCTATCACTGGCCAGGGCGGCAAAGGCGCCTGATTCTCCGATCATGGCTGGGGGGCAGGGCCGCCTTTGCCCTGCCCCCCAGCTCTTAGCTCCCCCCTGGGTTTCTGATCACTGTCAGTGGCAGGGGGCTTCTTCTTGCTTTCCCTTTCGCCTCCCTGCATTGTGCCTACATATGCAAATTAACCGCCATCTTGTTGGCAGTTAACTGCCAATCTTAGTTGGCAGTTAACTGCCAATCATAGTTGGCAGTTAATTTGCATATAGCCCTGATTAGCCAATGAAAAGGGTATCGTCGCACGCCAATTACCATTTTTCTCTTTTATTAGATAGGATTCAAATACTTCATAGAGCCAAACGTTAGATCAACAAGTTCTAGAAGATTGATGATACAATCCAGTGACATATATACATGTATACATGGAATATATACATAGAAATGTCATTCAGCAGATATCATGACCTTCTCATAGTTGAAATATTGGCTTATCTACTACTGTAAAGTATATCATTTCCTCATAAGCAAAAGGAGCAAGTTAGATTAAAGAAAAAAACTAATGACACTCCCTTATATTGCCTTTTTTCTGGATTAGATTATCCCAGATTTGCAATCTAATGTCAACTAACCTTTTGCTTTTTCCTCTCATTTCCATCAAAATTAATTAGTCTTGCATCACCACTCCCAAAGTGCTTAATGAGTAAATGGAAATCAAATTCCAGAAGCCAGCTTGAATAAAGGTGGCAATGATAAATATCAATGCTTTATCATTATCATGGAGAGAAAATATCAGGTATGGCAGACATACCCACATGCAGAGTTAGACTTCAAGGTATTGCCACTGCAAGAACACGAGTATTGCTTTTGGATGGAAACACCTTTCAATGGTTCCCCTTACAGTATACCTTAGGGTTGCAGAGACACTTATAGCCAATGTTGCATAAAGTTTTGATGGGCCCTGCAAAATTCTGTCAAGTGGTACCTTTCACTATTGAAAATACTAAAAGCTATAGCACCTTCACCTGGTAATATGTGATTGAACAAATCTGATATTTAATCTTATAATTTCCTATTTTAAAATATTCATTCTCAATATTTTAACTATTCTGATTGTTAAAAAGTTCCACTTACATTAAGCTAAACAGATCCTCCTGTTGTTCGGGTTGATTTACCAATAAATCACAGCCTAACCCTTGGATCCCTTCAGGAAAAGTATAAATCTACTTATATAAAAACCCTGGGCGGTGTTCATCCTGACCAGACCAGAACTGCGACCAAGCGGAAGGAAGTCAGTCCTGTAGGGGTTGCCTTGGCAATGGCTGTACCCTCCCCCAAACTGTTTCCCGGAGCTGTTTCCTGTAAGGGTGGGGTTTGAGGCAGGAACCCGCCCTGGGAGCATAGAGGCAGATCTTTACAAAGTGTTTTGGGCCAGCACAGCCAAGGGTAACCTGAGTGGGGGCGGCTGAAAGGCTTAGAAAAGACAGACAAGAGAATGAA
Source organism: Myotis daubentonii (assembly GCF_963259705.1). Lineage (NCBI taxonomy): Eukaryota > Metazoa > Chordata > Mammalia > Chiroptera > Vespertilionidae > Myotis > Myotis daubentonii. The sequence continues at coordinate 139,923,345 of NC_081840.1, read as the reverse complement.
AGCTGGGTCTCAGTGGGACGCTGCTTCTCTGAGAGACAGCGACCACACCCACAGCCATGCCTTTATTTTATAGCAGATGCTACGAGGCAAAGTAAGGGCATGACCAAGATGTTTACAACATTCTCCTGGGTTTCAATCCTACTCAACTACATGCACCTGAACTCTATCAAGCCTACATCACTCAGGCATGTGGGGCCAGGTGTTCAGACCATAGGTTCAAGCTTACAACTACAGCTGTTGGCTATAATTGTGCTGGGAGGGCCCTGCCCTCCAAGCTGGGACTTGCACATGGCAATGAGAGGACTGTGCCCTCTCATTAGTCCAAGGCTTGAACCTGTCCAAAACACTGTAGTGACTAACCACAATAAAGTTTTAATTCTGTTTCTTTGTTACTAATGTTGTGGCCCCACCCCATAACAAAGAAACAATTTCCGGAGGATGAGGCCCAGGAATCAGGATTTTAAAAAGATTCCCAGGTGATTCTAATGTGCAGCCAAGGTTGAGAACCACTGCTATAGATAATATTAAAAATATATCTAAACGTGCAATTCTTTGTCCAAAAAATGAGCATGTTCAAAAATTAAATGAAGAAAATTTGGATATACTCAATGGAGATTTTCACACATATTTGAGTGAGGATTCGATTGATTCCACAGATGATGCTGAAAAGGAAAATTTTCCCATTGAATTTCTTAATAGTATTACTCCTTCGGGAATGCCGTGTCATAAATTAAAATTGAAAGTGGGTGCAATCATCATGCTATTGAGAAATCTCAATAGTAAATGGGGTCTTTGTAATGGTACCAGATTTATTATCAAAAGATTATGACCTAACATGATCGAAGCTGAAGTATTAACGGGATCTGCAGAGGGAGAGGCTGTTCTGATTCCAAGAATTAATTTGTCCCCATCTGACACTGGCCTCCCATTTAAATTGATTCTATGACGGTTTCCCGCGATGCCAGCATTTGTGATGACTATTTATAAATCACAAGGACAAACTCTAGACAAAGTAGGCATATTCCTACCTGAACCCATTTTTGCACATGGTCAGTTATATGTTCCTTTCTCTCGAGTTTGAAGAGCATGTGATGTTACAGGTAAAGTTCTAAGTACTTCATCACAAGGGAAATCAGTCAAGCACTCTGAAATTGTTTTCACTCTTAATGTGGTGTACAGGGAGATAATAGAATAAGTTTAATCACTTTATCAGTCATTGTTTGCATCACTGTTGTTTTTATATCATGTTTTTGTTGTTTTCATATCATGTTTTTGTTGTTTTCATATCATGTTTTTGTCATTTTTATATCATGCCTCTGTTATTGTTATATCCTTTTGTTACTGTTTATTTATTAATAAACTTATATATTCTTTTCATATACATTTTACTAATTTCCTTTCATCTCTCACACTTCTATTATAGAGAAAGGGCAAATAGCAATATTAAAATCTCTGCTAATTAATTCCCTTTTAAAAAATGTATTTTATTGATTTTTTACAGAGAGGAAGGGAGAGGGATAGAGAGTTAGAAACATCGATGAGAGAGAAACATCGATCAGCTGCCTCCTGCACACTCCCCACTGGGGATGTGCCCACAACCAAGGTACATGCCCTTGATCGGAATCGAACCTGGGACCCTTGAGTCCGCAGGCAATGCTCTATCCACTGAGCCAAACTGGTTAGGGCAATTAATTCCCTTTTAATGTGCATGAATTTCGTGCACCAGGCTACTAGTATCCATATAATAGCTATTTTCATATTTAAAGACAGTTGACAAATCTTTCCATGGGTCTTCTCTTCCCTGGAAAACCAACTCCATTTCTTTTATTCATTAAAAAACAAGGTTTTAAAGTTCTTAGTAATACTATTTTTTCTCTTCTAAATGGGGTTCAATTTTTATATTGAATTTCAATCCAATATATTCAATATTTACATATATTCTATATTAAATATAGAATATTAAATATATGGAACATATTCTATATTAAACTTATATTTTTCTTGTCACACTATTTCAGGTACTTTCTGCTAAGCTTAGAATAGTGACGCGAATCTCTGAAGATGTAGAGAACAACCTAAGATTAAGCTGGCTTTTGCTATTGTTTTACAGTCATGTTGCACTGTTGACTCAACTATTCTCACAAATACTGTTCACAAGTGCTACAACTAAACCACATCGTTCTTTCTATGCTTGAAATGATAGGGTTGTGTGTGTGTTTATTCGCATTCAGGATCTTACCATTATTCCTATTATGTTTCATCTTGATAGATGTCCGTTTCTCCAACTCAGCGTTATATTTTTAGATTCTGATTTTTAACTTTCAGTGAATTAGTTATTACTAATTACTTGTCTCCTATATCCTTATTCAAAGAATTGATGAGTGTTTCAATCAACACAGGGCCTGAATAAAACTCTGTAATAAACTATGACAACCTTCGCTGCAAGTTAATACCAATCCATGCAATCACTTCCTATGTAGAGCCTTAGATGTACAATTCAATAGATATATTTGGCTAGTAGCTATCATATTGGACAGAACAGTTCTACTCTAGAGAAAAGGAAAGGAATGGTGAGAATGCAGATGAAAAGTAATATACAGCTATTTCTAAGTAATTTCACTTAATCACGCTAGAAGATTACTCTAAACCCTGCTATAGCCAGAGTGAGCTATATTCTGTATATAAGAGGGCTTTCAAAAGAGAACAATTAACTTCTGTCTTCTTTAGATTTTTGCATTAAATTTTTTTCTTGTGTTCTAAATTATATCCTGTCTTACATTTTTAACTTTTTAAAAGTATATCTTCAGAGATTCATTAACTTATCTCTAATGGAGTACTAAGGAGTTATAAGTAGATTCATATGTAATATACTCAATAGAAAAAAAAAAGACACTGGAAAACTGTCTTGGAGTTATATAAAGCTATTGGCTGAGCTGATGACCCACCTACCAAAGCAGAGAACACAAGAGGTTAATAGGCAGTGAGAAGAAAATACTGGAACTTCTACTTACATTGAATTTTTTATAAATAAATAAGAAATAAATTAAGCTTTACTAATATTTAAGACTTGGATTGACAATAATGTCCCCACTCAGTCCATATCTCATATGACTACACTGTTGATAAGGCACTTGAGAAATCCTAAAGGAAAACTGAGAGTTTCAAGACAGAAATTCTGGCAGTGGTTACTTGGTTCCTTAATTTGCTTTCAAATTGCAATTTGTTACCATTTCCATTTGACCACCTGAGTGAATTTATAGAGTAAATCATTGTAAATGGTAAAATATTTATACTTCTTCATAATGAGATGTGTGACCTGAAAAATCTTTTCCTACATAAAGATTTCCTCATTATCTCAAAGTGAACTACTTGTTTCTGAATTCAAAGATTAGTTATACATTGTTCTTTAGAAGAGGGAGAAATGTTTCCAATTTGCTGACCTGCTCTATGCTGACTAGTGGTTGTTAGCAGTGTCTATGCAGCAGGTATATTTTCAAAAATCTAAGCTGTTCCTTCAAAGTAAAAGTGACATTTAAGTAATCCATGAGTAAGCCTTTTGAAGTGACCATTTTGAAAATGGATATCTGGAAATGGTTTTCAGTGCTATGCGTTTTTTGTTGCCAAAAACTATAAATACTCACGTAGCCATGTAGTTTAAAATTGGAAATAAAATGTCCTAATCTGTTTGAAAATATTTCTTGTGAAAGTTTGAGTGAATTTTTAACCTCTTCCTTTAAAATATTAAAATGCCCATTAGTTTGCAGGGACCAATTAATTGACATCAGGGAGAATGAAAAATTTCCAGCTGTAATTCTGTAAAAACCTTTGCAAAATTGGTAGATGGAACTGAAAAATGAGCACTGTGATGTAGCAAATATAGTCAACAATTTATTTCTTCAATTTGAAATGACACATCCTTGTGAGGTATATATTTAACTATGATAGACATGAAAACTAAGTATAAAAATAAACTGAACTTAGAGACCTCTGAATCACTGCATTACTAAGTATTAAACTAAGATTTTTTTAAATCTTAAAGTATAATCAATCAAAGCACTCTCACTAATATTGTTTTCAAACACTGTGATCAATTACATTGCCCACATTAAAGATGCATTTTTTAAAATTTATCTTTATTGTTGAAAGAATTATGTCACCCTCTGCTTCCCCCCATTTCCCCCATATGCATTTATTTTTATAAAATATCTACATTAAAATATTATTTCATCTTTATCTTCAACCTGATTAAGTTTTCTGATTTTTAATATGTAGAACATATAACAAAAGATGCATGCATAATTTGTAGGTTAATACACACACACACACACACACACACACACACACACACACATACTATGGGTGGATGCATAATGCATTTTTACTAATAGAATATAATAAAAAAAGTTTCAAAGGCACTCTCCTAATATTTCCTGCTCAAACAATGATTAAAAGTTTTTTCTTATAATGGAAACAAAGCAAAAGAATACCATTAAAACATAATTAAGTAACATTTTTAATGTTTTAAATAAACTATTATGTAAGAGAAGATTTTGTATATTCAAAGCAAACAATGATATGAGAATAGGTAAAGAATTATTTCAATGGAGGCTAACAATATGATCAAGTCCATGCCAAAATGATCTGAATCAGTTGCAAAAACAGAATAATCCTGCAATCCAGTTCAGGGTGCTGATTCAGATCTTGTTTTACTCTGCCCTTCAAAAAACACTTACGGTAGTGGTCTCATAGACCCTGTAACAACCCATACCCACTGAGTAATTATTTTCCTCACAAACCACTCCATACCTTTCTAAAATGGTCTACATATCACTTGTTTCCAACATCAGACTCACAATTCTGGTTTAAGATAACTTGGAAGCTGAAAAGTCAACACACTGGAAAAAAAGTTTTAAGTGAAAAGTTTGCCTCAGTTATAAATTTGAAATTTTTAACAACCTCTAGTATTTACAAGAAAGGGTGTTAAACATTGGCAGGAAAGAACTCACAATAAACATGATGAGCGTCTCTATTTCTAATAATATGGATATTCACACCCTACAGATAAGACCCGTGTTAACTATTTCCAAAATAAGCCAATTTACAAAGTGATTCTTGGAGTCCATAACAGAAGATTTGTGACAAAGAACAAAGGAGAGCCAGTGCAGATAAAAAATGTCCTGAACAAGAGACTTTTCTTTCTGTTTTTCCACACAGTAGAAACTTCAAGAGAAACCAATTCCTAGTTACCAGTTAACCTCATTACAGGGAAGGAATTGAAAGACTATTGCTAGTCACTAGACCAGTGGTTGGCAAATTGCAGCTCAGCAAACTGCGGCTTGCGAGCCACATGTGGCTCTTTGGCCCCTTGAGTGTGGCTCTTCCACAAAATACCGACTTCTGCACATGGGGTATAAAGTTTCAATTGCACTGTACGTGCGAGCCCGCACGTGGTATTTTGTGGTATTTTGTGGAAGATCCACACTCAAGGGACCAAAAAGCTGCATGTGGCTCGCAAGCCGCAGTTTGCCGACCACGGCTGTGGTATGAAACTGTCGCAGGTGCCCTGAGTGACCAGAGCCACCAGCAGGACCTTAGAGAAGCCCAACAAAAAAAATGAAGAGTTCCATGGCAGGCGTGGCTAAGTCAGACAGCCCCAAAGGCCTTATGGGCTCAGCCTGGCACACCAAGATCTCCTACTCTCAGCTCCAGCACCTGAGCAAGGAAAGGAGGTAGAGAGATCCAGAGTACTTGTCTTATAGACATTCCAGTGTTTGAGGATGTTACTTTTATACCACTGAACCTCTTACTATAACACATTTCACGGAGGGTTATTGAACTGTGGGTTGTCTTTTAGGATATGTTTTTCCAGTTTTTCCTATAGGAATCGAAAAAAATATAATGTTCTCATATATAATTCCCAAAATCACACATTTAAACCTAATTTTTGTTAACCAGAATAGAGGATAATATTTTATCTAGAAATAACGTAGTTTATTTGAAAGCTTTAAAAAGAAACAATACCCAGAAAGTTTATAATTCTGATGCAACAAAAATAAATCAATCCTCTAAAAGGAGAAAGAGGTTTTTCCACTATGATCACCTAGTCAAATAAATAGGTAAATTGGTGTGCTATAAATAAACAAAAACTACACTAAGATTGTTAGAAGCAAGAAGCAACTGTAAAACACTGAAAAATAAACATCTCTTTGTTTCTAAAGAGAATGCTTATTGCACCACCCAGGAGCACCACTGAAACAAGGCTGTACAGAAATGAGCACCTACAGATGACACCATGCAGGAAAACCCACTCCGGCTAAAAGACAAAGCTAAGTGGCTATATACCATTGGCATGGAGATAATAATCAGGCTAAAATATTCACCAGGTCAATGACTGAAATTCATATCTTTAGAAATGTCAGAATCATCCACAGGGAAGTGGATACTCAGAAATGTTCAAAGCTATAAGAATACATAAAGGAAATGAAAGAGGATCTTAAATGAATTGATAAGACAGAAACAGTTCCTTGCATGATTGGGTCCCAGCAGAGGAATGAAGGACGTGAGGGCCATGTGGAGGTATATGGAGATGTGGGCTACGGTGTTGGGATATGTAGCGATGTGCGTGGATATTGAGGAATTGGGGATTATGGATATATGGTGGAAATGTGTGATGGATTTAGAAGGATGTGGAGAATAATGGGGGAATTGGAGGGTTTAGAGGGTGGCAAAGTTGAGGGATATTGTGATAGGGAGTATGGGGGCACCTGGAGGAGTGCGTGGAGTGTAAGGGGAAAGTGGGGAACTGCAGATGATTATTTGGGGAGTGATAGGGGTATGGAAGTGTGTGGGTTGGGTCTGGCAGAATATGTGGGGGATGCACAAGGGAAATATGCAATGGGCACATATACAGGCATGTAGAGCTATGCACATGTCTGTGCACTTTTCTATTTAGTAATGGCACAAAGAAGTGCTTATTCTTAATTTTCCCTGTGATTAATAATTTCTTACCTTAAAATTGTACTATGTATAACCATCTTTCACAAAGGGCAAAAAATGGATTAAAGATGTAGGTCACCACCTTTATGGGAATATTCCCTCTATTTTAAATAAACCAAGCTGACTTTCCTCACACATTCATGGACTGAAAGTTGGGATAGCCCAAGTATTTAATATCAAGAACTTTATTGTACATTTGTCCTTAACATTTTGGACCTCAGAAGTAGATTACTGAAAAGGAAACCAGGATGTCATCATATTTCCTGTCTGAAACTACAAAAGACAAGTGATCGTCATATTTCCAGATTTATAATCTCTATGCCTGTCCCTAACCATCCACAGTCCCATGAAATAAGGAACGGATAAAAAACTGGAAATTGGGAATATATGCGCCAACATATACATTTCCTTTACAGGTCCCTGTTAGTTTTCTCCTTGTTTTTAATATTTCCCTGCCATATTCTCTCTCTCTCTCTCTCTCTCTCTCTCTCTCTCTCTCTCTCTCTCTCTCTCTCTCTCTCTCTTGCTTTTCTGGCAGATGGCAGTGTGTCCGAGTAAATAGCATCAAGGTTTCACCAAGCATCATCTTCCATTAAAATATGCATAATCTGGTTGGCCCTTCCAGGACTGGTTTTTCACTTCATTGCTATTTTAATTTCCAGCCCCTTTTGAAAAATAGGATCAGCCTTTGACTAATGCCAAACTTCAGACATAATTTCAGTTTCAGCCTTCTCTTAGTCTCCAAACGAACAGTTACTCTGCACAAATTTAATTTCCTACTCCTTTTTCAGTTCACTTGGCAACATTTAGACCTGCATAGGAGGTATTTTCCCAGTAAAACGTCTCATGATCACTTACCCACAAAAATACAATAGATCATAAGTAATACATTTCTGGGCCTCTGATTTCAGGGGACTCTATTTCCATGTTCTTACCTCTGAATTGTTGAGATGACATTTATGAGTTCCTGAAAACCAGCCATCACTCGAACATTGGTCAATGTCTACTTTCTGAAGATTTATGTCCACTTTCATGACACCCCTTAAAAATAGAGAAAGATAAAAAGAACAAGTTAAGCTGAGCCTTTACAAGTTCTAACACTGTATTCTGTCCTGGAAATCAGACAAATTAGCATAAATAATGTACTATAAATTTTAAAATCTCTCACTCATATTCAACAAGTAAAGATAAAGGTACAATAGAACAGAATAATAATAATTATCTATTGTTCACTGTCTTCAGCCCCCCATATAATGCCTGGCACATAGTAGGTGCTAATAAATATTTATTGATTGACTAAACCCCAGACAGTATTTCTCTGGACATGATAGCAAAGTTGACTCTGAAATAACACCTGCTCCTAGTATCTCTTCTATAAAGTAAATTAATACAAAGTTCTCGTCTTATTTCTTTCTACTCCTATTTCCCATTGCAGAGTCAGGATGTAGAAAATGAAGGTGGTGGTGGGGGCGGTTAATCAGGAAGGGAGGACCATATCAGAAAATAAGCATCTCTTTCCTCTGATTTTCTATAGCAATGACTTTAAACAGCTCGTTAGGTCTCAAAGTATTCCAACCAAGCAGAGTTTTGTATTACCTACATATATGCTGATTAGCATTTTTCTTGAAAATCTAGAAACAAAAACACTGCTTTTACTTAGCCATTTGAGATAAGTCCCTAAAAAAGAGAACTCACAAATTTAGGGCCAAAAGCACAACTGCAAAGAAAGCTACAACTGTATCTAAAATTCCTCCATTTTCTCCAACCAACCTCTGTACAATTTCCTAAGGTCTCTCTTGTTTATTTTTCACTACCACCAGCACCACTATCAGTAAGAGCAGCAGAAATATCTGTCCTGCACTGAACTGTTGCACCTGGACTTAAATGAAATCAATATTCTGTGTCCTAGACCCTGAAGCTTGACATTTGCTGATGTTTTTCACACATGAGTAAAATATAAACACCCCACTAAAACCCACTAAAAGTGAAAAACAAAAAACATCTTTAAGGCCCTACAACCCCATATTAAACTATTTTCATTATGATATCTACATATATAAAAGCCTAAGTGACCGGCTGGTAGCTATGATGTGCATCGACCACCAGCGGGCAGACACTCAACACAGGAGCAGAAATCACAAGCATGGAAACAAGGAACAGACTGATGAATCTCAGAGGGTAGAGGGGAAGGGGGAAGGCAGGAAGAGATTAACCAAAGATCTTATATGCATATTAGAGGCCCGGTACATGGATTTGTGCACTGGTGGGGTCCCGCAGCCTGACCTGTGGGGATCGGGCCAAAACTGGTTCCCCAACATCCCCTGAGGGTTCCTGGATTGGGAGAGTGTGCAGGCCAGGCCGAAGGACTCTGCCAGTGCACAAATCCATGCACAGGACCTCTAGTTAGTAAATTTGCACAAATATAAAGGTAGGCTTAAATTTTTTTATATCATAGTTCTCATAGCTACAAAAAAACCCCACAAAATTATAAAATGAATGCAAATAAAACTATAAAGTCAACAAAATTTAATCTAAAAGTATTGATTTATAAATACCAGTGATTATATGTTTTGTCAAACTAAAGCATCTCTCAGAACAGGAATATGGTACTGACTGCTAGTTCAAGCAAGCTTATTTTACCATGTCATGACTCACTTCTTTCTCCTCTTTCCTCCTTTTAAACTATGTAAAATCTACCAACACAGTGGTTTTTTATGTCATTTGGGCTTCATTTTGGGTGGATAAATCATTTACTTTTTTAGACTGCCTCTGATCTTTTCTTATTAACCTATGACAAAGCACTGCACTATGTGGTGCTAATATGTTAAAAGGAGACAGAAAGCAAACAGGAACACCAAAACTGTCGGTATTTTGTGAACCAGATAACCCAGTATGTGTAAGCTTATTTTTCAGGTAAACACTGAAATGAAAACCCAAAATTTCTCAAAGAAAACTTAGTAATCCTTCAGAGAAACAGACCTCAGTTTGCAAAATACTACTCATGTAGACCATAATTTCGCAAAACACATGTTCATATGAAAAATAACTTGATTCCAAGGTAACCTACAACCTTAACCCAGTTCATTTATTTGCTCTTTCAACAAATATTTATTGTCTGTTATGTACATATCACTGTAACAGATGCTATGTAGGAGAACCACATAGGCCCTACCCTCAAGTAACACCAAAAAGCATGTTTTTTAAAGTACTGGTATGTTGAATGGAGAACGGATGCTAAATTCTGGGGAATTGGTAGTATAGTAGGGATTCAATAAACATTTGTTGAGTTGATGACCACCATCACTACCAGAACTTTCCATAGAATAATGTTCCACATAGGTTATGACAATCATGCAAGCCCAGTCAGGCTCTACTTTATGCTCTTTGAGAAACAGCAAATTCGTTCTTTTATTAGTTCAGTAAATACTTCCTGACTACCTACTATGAGCCAAAATTATTTTAGCCTTTGAAATACATTAATAAGCAGAGCAAAACAAAACAAAACCCTGCCCTTCAGGGGCTTAATGGTAGAGTGGGGTAGACAACTAATAAAAGATGATTATAATAAATAAACAAACTATGTCATATATTACAAAGTAAAAAGTACTATGGAGAAAAAAAATAACCTTGAAGCAGGTGATAAGAGACAGGTGGATTAAACTCTTTGTTAAAGGGTGGTCGGGATAAGACTCAGGGAAGTGAAAGCTCTAACTCAGCATTCCAGGTATCATTACAGCAGATTGGTATTCACACACTTACATTATCAGTCATCTTCAGAGACATAAATTCCTCACTGGACTACGATTGTCCACAACATTTTGGTATTCTTCTGTGAACATCTTATTTAGAAAGCATCTAATAAAAAGATGCATGTCTATTTGTTCCACAAGTGTTAGTAATAATAAAGTCAAGTTCTCCTCAACTATCCTGCTCCACTAGAAAGAGTTTGGTTGCATGACAGTGAAAATCTTGTCATCTCCCAGCTAGCTCAGGGACATGGCTAATTTGGAATTCCAGGGGGCTGCGATTACTCTGGTTCCTTCCCTGAGAAATCTGGCTGAAGAAATCTTAATCGCTGAGGGTTTTCCCTCTTAATTCCCGGTTCATATATGGGAACCAAAAAGTCACCCCAGCATAAAATCTCAGGAAGCTTTCTGGGCGCTGTGCAAAACCACCCAAGGTAATGAGGCTTGCGTTTACCAGCTGGGATGTCAGCGCTGACTCATCCTCATTAGCGCCTCTGCCTCTGCGTCTGGGGACGTACAAAGCCCTCGGGGCAGGTGTGTTGACTTCCTGCGGGGAAACTGGAGGTTTGGGAGATGAAGTGGGATGAGAAAGCTCTCTTTGTGGGGAAAAGTACACCGCCAAAAGCGACGCAGAGGCTCAGACACACGCAAGTGCCCCCATGTGTGGACTGAGTTTAGACCAGCTGAGCCCCCTGGGGGGGGGGGGCGAGGGGAGGGCAGGTGGTGAGGAGAGGGACTGCCTCTGAGCTCACACCTCTGAGCTGGAATGGAGGCTCCCACATCCGGTGAGCAGGTGCCACTGGGAAGCTCCAAGGGCGAGGAAGTGGCTGCTGTTTCCTGGACTAAACACAGGAAAGCGTGGTAAACTGTGGCCAGAGAGTGGGAAATATAGCAACTAATATCCCCCAAACACCTACCTGGGTGCTTAACTAAACCACAGACCAGCCTTTTCCTCTTCTTGTCTGACACCTAAAACGCTCAACCTTGCAATCCCCCTCATGTTCTCTTTCTGTGAATGGGCTTCCATCCTCCAATTATCCAAGGTGGTAACTCACTTGTTATGAAACTCGCCACCCACCAAAACAGCTGCCAAGTCACCTACACTGGACTCCCAGCATGTTTTTTGTCTGGTGACCCTTCCCTCCATTTCCTCTACCACTGCCTTGGGTCAGACCTCCATCTCATGGGGCTACACATGTTTAATAATAGCTTACTAATGTGGTTTCTATCATTGTTACAAGTGAAGATCCTAGTTTGTAGGTCCTAACGCTTATATTAGGGTCCTGCTTTAAGAAACAAATACAAAATCATGAATACACACTTATATCACAATATGGCCTTTGGACCTATATCTGTGCTATACTGCTGGGTGGTTAGTAAGATTATTACCATAATTTCTATACCAGGATGGCTGGCAATAAGCTAGCTATACACAGAAGTGACTACAAAGGACTTTAATTTATATCACTACACACAGACTAAATAATCCTGAACCTCCCCTTAGCTGGTTTCCAAAAATGCGCACAACCTAGGCTAAACGGTAATGGAGGCAAGTTCTAGTTAAAATGGCTTTCTTTTGCAAATTTTACTAGAAACAGTTGACCACAGAACTCATTGATAATGCTCATTCCAAGACTCTAGAGAAAGGCCACAATGCAAGCAAGGGGCCCTAAGCATCAAACACTGCTTTCTTCGAAACTATAGAATGTGATCCTGACATTTCCCACTCTCCTGAAGAATAAAAATCCAAACTCCTTGGTATAAATCCGGCCTCTCCTACCTCTAACTTTTCCAAACACTCTACTGCACACATTCTTTGTTCCAGACCATTCAAAATTACATGTGGGTCCTAAACATTTGTGTTACCTCACAAAACCATTCCTTACTAGATCCTTTTATATCTGAAGCCCCTTGGCCTAAACTATATATTTATCTATTACTAGAGGCCCGATGCACGAATTTGTGCATGGGTGGGGTCCCTCGGCGATCGAGGCCGTCTCACCCAGTCCCGATTGGGGCTGATGGGGGCCAGCCGGCCAGAGAGGGACCAAGGGAAGGTTCCAGGGTGTGTCCAGCCCTCTTGCCCAGTCTCCATTGGCTGGACCCCAGCAGCAAGCTAACCTACCAGTCAGAGTGTCTGCCCCGTGGTGGTCAGTGCATGTCATAGCGACTGGTCGAGTGCTCGACCAAACTGCTCAGTCGGACACTTAGCATATTATGCTTTTATTATATAGGATAATTCCTGCCTATCTCCTTTATAAAGCCTTCCATGAACTCCAAGTCTGATTTAAAAGCCACTTCCCTATCCTCCCCATAATACACTGTGCTTAGCTTCTTCATATAACTCACTTAGTACACTATATTATAATACTTTACTTTTAATGATTTTTCCCCGCCAGACTAAAACTCCATGGCCTATGTCTTCACATTTTCCCTTAGCTACTAAATCAACACACGCCCATTATTAACCTTAAAGAAACTGCAGATAATAGAGAGAAGCAAGGAGTAGCTAAACAAACAATGGAAGGGCGGGAGAAAAGGAGGGAGGGAGGGTGGGAGATATTGACTGATTGATTGATTGAGATTGGTTGAGAACACCCAAGTACTAGTAATCTGAAAACTGTCATGAACTGCTGTGGGTGAATGGATGGAAAGAAAGATCGAAGAGGTTCAAGGCAAGTTTTGAAATTCTGCTTTTGTTTCTTGCCCATGTTACCTTAGACAATAATTTCCTGCTCCATAACTACAAAAAAATTGATAGTAGCATCATATATAGTCAATATTGATGGGGTTCCAGGGCAGAAATTATGCTGATAAAGAATTGATTTAAAAATATGATGGTAAATAAAATAAAAATATGATGGTAGACTAAATGCCATCAGTCATCTACTCCTAACAGTAGATAACTAGCACAGAATCTGTGCCTAGAAGTGGGTTGCTGACATATCTAAAACCTCAAACATGTGGCACTGGGTTCGGGACCAGAAGCTGAAAGGCCCTCAAAGAGATGATTCAGAAAAATAGGAATAGGCTGGTGTGTTGTGAAGGGCAATGAGGAAAACTATATTAGAGGCAGAAGAAAAAGGGATGTTTGTTACATAGTAGGTGGAAACTTTGCCAACACTGTCACCTCTTAAATGAATTTGTGGATCTGGCTAAGTTTCTAGGCAAAATACAGAGAGTACTACCTGGAGTTTTCTAGGAAACTATGATAGAATGAATATAAAATGGAGACATAGGATAAAGAAGGATCTACTTAGTTTTGTTTTGTTTTTGAATTTTAAAAAATTTTAATTGTGGTAAAATACCGTACACATACACAGATTTACCATCTTGATCATTTTCAAGAGTACAGTTCACTAGTGTTAATTATAATCATATTGTTGTGTAACTGATCTGCAGAACTCTTTTCAGCTTGCAGAACTACAACTCTATACCCATTAAACAAGAATTTCCCATTCCCCACTCCACCCAGCTCCTGAATTAGACCACCATTCTAATTTCTCTCTCTAAGAATCTGACTGCTCTAGGTACCACATGTAAGTGGAATCATACAATAGTTGTCTTTTGTGGCTGGCTTATTGCATTTAGTACAATGTCCTTAAGGTTCATTCATGTTGTAGCATATATCAGAATTACCATCCTTTTTAATGAAGTAATATTACATTGTATGTATATACTAGAGGCCCAGTACACAAAAATTTGTGCATTCAGAGGGGGGTGGTCCCTCAGCCTGGCCTGTGCCCTCTCGCAGTCTGGGACCCCTTGGGGGATGTCCACCTGCTGGCTTAGGCCCACTCCCCGGGGGGATTGGGCCTAAGCTGACAGTCAGACATCCCTCTGGCAGCCCGGGAGCACTCGGGGAATGTTCACTTGCCAGCGGGGAGCAGGCCTAAGCTGCAGTCGGACATCCTTAGCACTACTGAGGAGGCAGGAGAGGCTCCTGCCACCACCACTGTGCTGGCAGCTGGCAGCCTTGCTTGTGGCTGAGCAGAGCTCCCACTGTGGGAGCGCACTGACCACCAGGGGGAAGCTCCTGCCTTGAGCATCTGCCCCCTGGTGGTCAGTATGTGTCATAGTGACCAGTCATTCCGAGTCATTCTGCTGTTAGGGTCAATTTTCATATTACCTTTTAATTATATAGGATAGAGGCCTGGTGCATGGGTGGGGGCTGGCTGGTTTGCCCTGAAGGGTGTCCTGGATCAGGATGGGGGTCCCTCTGGGGTGCCTGGCCAGCCTGGATGAGGGGCTGATGGCTGTTTGCAGGCTGGCCAAGCCCCCCAGCAGGGACCCTCACCCCATGGGGGTGTGGCCAGCCTGGGTGAGGGGCTGATGGCCGTTTTCAGGCTGGCCACAGCCACAGGCTGGAAGCAGGTATCTGGGATTTATTTATCTTCTATATTTGAAACTTTATAGCCTTAAACAGAGCTCAGGGTCGGCAGGGCAAGTGGAAACTTGGCTTCCTCCATCGCCAGGGGCAACCTAAGCCTCCTGCTTGCTCCAGCTCCATGGCCACCTCTATGTTAGTTGGGTTAATTTGCATATTTGCCCCTGATTAGCTGGTGGGCGTGGCTGGTGGGCATGGCTGGTGGTGTAGCGGAGGTATGGTCAATTTGCATGTTTCTCTTTTATTAGATTAGATTGTATTTTCTTTACTCATTCATTGATGGACATTGAGTTGCTTCTACCTTTTGGTTATTGTGAATAATGTTGTGGAGCAACTCAGTTTTTGAGTAAAATTTAAAGCAAATATTAAAGAGTCAGGATTTGAAAATAAAACTGTCACACATACCCAATCTCTTCTAGCAAAAGATTCTGAGAATATGAAATGGCTTCATGGCAAAGAATCACCTCAGGGTGTATCTGTAAAATCCTTTGTTAAGACCTCAGAACGATCTAAGGCAGTGTCCCACAGAACCTTTCAGCTTGACTTAAGGACCTCAAATGGTCTTACGGTTAGTGTCACAGACCTTAACCCTCACTGTTAAACAATAATGATTCTAAGATTCACAAGGCTTCATTGCACAGTAGTCACAGGACCCAATATAGGAAACTGCATATCTTTAAAAAGAGATTTGTAAATGTGGCTACTGTCCAACGGAATGAAATCAAGTAAGCTTCATAGAAAACTCACACCATTTTTCTATGAATAGCATAAGTAGGAACATTTCACATGACAGATAATTCACTTTCTGTTTTAACATACACAGGATATCAATATTTACCAAAACAAACCAGAGATTATATTTCAGAGGGAACTTCAAATGCCAAAGTATCAATGTCATACACATGATGTCCTTTACTTATAATAAATTAAGTTTCTTAAAAAGATGGCTTAAATACATCTCATATGTTTGGAAAATAAAGACAAATTTCTAAGTAACCCTTAGGTTGAAAAGAAATTAATAAATACTTAAAATTGAATAGCAGTGAAAACAGTACAAGTAAAAATCTATTTTAGAACATAGAAAAAATTAAAAATAGAAGGAAATTTTGTTGCTTTAAATACTGTACATTTATCAAGAAAATTTTTTAAAAAAACTAAATATTTAATTCAAGAAGATGAAAGTGAGGAAGTCCCACATAAAATAAATGAGCGAATAGCAAAGGTAGAGGCAAAAGTTGGTGAAATGAAGAAAAACAAAATCATGAAGGGAAAAAATAAATAAATAAATAAATAATTCTTTGCCAGCAAACCTAGCACCCAAATCTTGGTTTCCAAATGCCGTTCTCCAGTAAAATAAATAAAGCTTCCTTAGAGAAATAAATGGTCCTAGGCCTGAGGCAGGAAAATACACCTAAAGCATCATCTTCAGGAAACAGGGACAAATGAATGTCAAAAGGACACACAAGCCAGCCCTACTGGTTTGGCTCAGTAGATAGAGCATTGGCCTGCGGATTGAAGGGTCCCAGGTTCGATTCCAGTCAAGGGCACATTACCAGGTTGTAGGCTCAATCCCCAGTAGGGGGTGTGCAGGAGGCACCCAATCAATGATTCTTTCTCATCATTGATGTTTTTACCTTTTTCTCCCTCTCCCTTCCTATCTGAAATCAATAAGGACATTAAAAAAAAAAATACACGCCCTAACTGGTTTGGCTCAGTGGATAGAGCTTCGGCCTGTGGTCTTAGGGGTCCCAGGTTCAATTCTGGCCAAGGGCATGTACCTTGGTTGTGGGCACATACCCAGTAGGGAGTGTGCAGGAGGCAGCTGATCAATGTTTCCCTCTCATCGATGTTTCTAACTCTCTATCACTCTCCCTTCCTCTATGTAAAAAATCAATAAAATATATTTTAAAAAAATAAAAATAAAAAAATAAATACACAAGCCAACTTACAAGAGTTCCCAATTGCCAAAGCTGAAGCAATTTGAGCAACAAAATAATAAATAATGATAATTTGGATTCAACCCCAAAAAGAAAAATAAGTCCATACTCAAATAACTAACTAACTAAATAAATAAATAAGAAAGGACAACTCTTTTTCAAAAAAAATTCCAATTGACAAATTTAGAAGAAATGAAGAATTAAAAAATTATCATTAGAATAACATGTTAGTAATTGGTGCAGGTAAGAATTGCTGATAAGTCTTAAAATTAGTGGGGGGAAATGTAAGAAGAAACAGGGTATTTGAATAAACTCAAAGCATCTCTCCCAAAACATCTATTCATTATTATATAATGGATTTGCCATATGTCAAAAATTCTCTGATACTCTCCTCTCCAGGAGAAAGTTACTTCACCTCCCCTTGAGTGTGGGCTTAACATAGTGATTCACTTAAAGTATGGAAAGGGAAAAACAGTAACATCAGAGTGGAGAAACCAGCAAATATTACATGAACCGAGTGGCAGCAGCAGGTGCAACAGGGCCAAGATGAGCGGCAGCAGCACCCGGCCCTGGCTCGGGCTCCTCCTCAGCTGCCTGCAGCTTTGCGCACTACTACACCCTTTGGGGGAAGTCAGACTGCCGATTTCGGCCTGATCCCCACAGGCCTCCTGGGATCAGGCCAAAATTGGCAGTCTGACATCCCCTGACGGGTTCTAGATTGTGAGAGGGTGCAGGCCAGGCTGAGGGACTCCACCAGTGCACATTTCCATACACTGGGCCTCTAGTATTCATATAATGCACTTACAGATATGATAAAGAATGATAGTTTTGAAAACCTGGCTCAGTAAATGAATAAAAGTAATAACTAGATCTCTATCCAATACCATGTACAACTCTAGATGTTAAAGATCTGACTGTGAGAGTTAAAACATTAAAGTTAGTGGTATATAACATAATATTTTTGTGTCCTTGCTGGTATGGCTCCTTTGGTTGAAGCATTATCCAGTACACCAAAAAATGGCAATTTTGATTCTTAGTCAGGGCACATACCCAGGTTTCAGGCAACCAATCAATGTTTCTCTCTCTCCTCTCTCACTCTCTTTCTCTCTTTCTCTCTCACCCCCCCCCACCCCTTCTCTAAAATAAATAAAAATAAATAAAGGAGAATATTTTTGTGACAAGGTATTGAAAAACTTCTTAAACCCAAAAGTGTAAGGCAAGTTTTTGATTAAATATATCAAATACCCTTTTCAAGGAAAGAGACTGTGGATAAAGTTAACTGAAAGATGACATGTTGTGTGATATTACAATGTCTAAAATTGATAAGGAAATATTATCTAGAATACACCAGGATCTTTTTCCATGCAACAGAAATATAGGAATCATATTAGGAAATGGACAAAAGATATTAACAAGTAAACACATCAAACTTAAAGCACATGAAGAGATGCTTAAGTTTATTAGTATAGACAAATGCAAATTAAAACAGTCGTTAGATATCACTGTAGAATAGTCCCCCTTATCCACAGTTTCACTTTCTGTGGTTTCAGTTACCCACAGTCAGCCATGGTCTGAAAATATTAAATGGAAAATTCCAGAAATAGTTCATAGGTTTTAAATTGTATGTCATTCTGAGTAGTGTAATGAAATCTTGTGCCGTCCTGCTCCCTCCTTCCCAGGACGTGAATCATTCCTTTGTCCAGCGTATCCATGCAGTATATGCCCCCAGCCTGTTAGTCACTTAGTAGCCATCTCAGTTATCAGATTGACTGGCGCTTCTATTCAAGTCACCCTTCTTTTACTTCATTATGTCTCACTTCATCTCATCACATAGGCATGTTATCATCTCACATCATCACGAGAAAGGTGAGTACTACACAATAAGATATTTTGAGAGAGCATCCACATTCACATAACTTATAGTACACTCTATTGTTATAATTGTTCTGTTTTATTATTAGTTATTGTTGTTAATCTCTTACTGTGCCTATTTATAAATTAAATTATCATAGGTATGTATGTATGTATAGAATAAAACAAAATATATAGGGTTTGGCTCTATCTGAAATTTCAGGCACCCACTGGGGTAATATATTCCCCTAAGATTAGAGGAGACTACTGCACATTCATTAAACTGGCAAAAGTGTGAAAGCCATATAATGCCAAGTGTTGATAGGAAAATGAGGCTTGCTGGTGGGTATGTGGACTGATACAGCCTATCTAGGGAGCAATCTTTCAATATCTCATAAAATTATATTTACTCCTCCCTATAACCCAGAAATCCTGCTCTAGGGTTTATCTTTCAAAGAAATCCTCACTCAAGTCCATAAAGGAGCATACTATACTAGTAAGCTTAGCCCAGCGTTATTGTAATGGCAGGGAATTGAAGATAATCTGGGTACCCATCTGGGACTGGGCAGTTTCTACACCTATGCAGCATTAGAATACTTTGAGCAATAGAAAAGTTGCCTGGCTGTTTATGTAGCAACATGCAAAGATTTTTAAAATATACTTGTGTAAATAGAAACTGAGCAAAATAATGAAATATATAGCAATTATATAATTAAAACTGCACACAAATTACATGAACATGAGATGAGATCAAGGAAAAGAAAAGAGACCTTTTTTTAAGGGGAAAAAGAGTGATTTACTTTCTGTTGCCATCTAACTGTAGAAGAGTCTAGATTCCTGCTGTTTCAGTGACTTAAGTCATCTTTGGGTAACTTCTTCACTTGGGTACTCTCATCCTTAGAAAACATTGTTCACAACACCCAATATTTCTATCGTTTAGCTCAAACTCATCACTATTAGAAGTGCAAAAGAGCCAATAACACGGTCCAATCCCCTCTAGAACATCTAGAACAGTGGTTCTGAACCTGTGGGTCGTGACCCCTTCGGGGGTCGAACGACCCTTTCACAGGGGTTGCCTAAGACCATTGGAAAACACATATATAATTACATACTGTTTTTGTGATTAATCACTATGCTTTAATTATGTTCAATTTGTAACAATGAAATTGGGGGTCACCACAACATGAGGAACTGTATTAAAGGATCACGGCATTAGGAAGGTTGAGAACTACTGGTCTAGAAGAATTTGACAACAGTCTGTGGTAAAGCAAGAAAATGTTCTCCTCCCCCTCACTATTTTGCAGCAGACATGTCCAGAGAAGCTTGCCAAAACTTTGCATAGTGACAAACGTCTTCCATCTGTCTGGCTTCTTGTTCTTGGAAGGACTTTTAGAATTCGGGTCACACCTTCCTTGGGAAGATCTGTACATTTTGTGTGAAAAAAAATAATAACTCAAGTTTGATTTTTTTTAAAGATTCAATAAATATAAAATGAACTAAGGTCAATCAGAAGGGACATCTACAGATACAAGCTTTATATTTGGGGGCCCCTGAAGGTGATACTTTTTTCAAAGTTAAGTGCAGCACATCTTGTAAAATTATTAGGGTTTAGAATGTGATAATAGATGACTGTTTTCCTCAAAAATATTTTTTGAGTCTGCTGTTTTTGCAGAGGTCGCAGACTTCATGTCTATCTCATTCTGTGGTTTCCCTTCACTAGAATAATTCTGAAGTACATTTTATTTAAATTTGAAATAACAAGAGGACATTTTAGCAAACACATCCCAGTGTCCCTTATATCACCTCTTTGAATATGAGCTTTTCTGAATGGGATAAGACAATCCCTTGTCAGGGAACCCAATACAAAGAGATCACCTATATTGACTCATCTTATTCAAATAACAATCCTATAAAAGAGGAAGTGCTTTTCTCATTTACTGAGGAAAAAAATAAGGTTCAGGAAAGTTATATAATATGTCCCAAGTCATAAATTTATTAATTGCTAAGGAAGAAAAAGTAATAAAGTATAGTCTGTCAGCCAACATAAATGTCTAATGTGAATATTGTAACCTATTTTAAAATATATAATAATCTCATACTTTGAGTTTCTCCATAATTTAATTAAACATGCCATTTATGTTAGTGTTCCACTATAATATCTAAGGGAAAACATATCTTTTGTTAAATCTCAAATTCTTAAATTTCTCTCTTTTTTTCTGTTGGCTTATTCATATAGTTCTTCATGTCAGGTTACCCAGCTGATAATCTGCAGTTATTTTAAAATTCTACATGGCTTTTTTCTAGGCGCTAATATTTTATACAATAAAACCAAGTCAGCTGTACATAAGTAATTTTTCAGAGAAAGATATATAACTTGTGCCAGTGGACACTTCTGATCCAAAAATAATACTTATTTACTTTATGGTAAATAAAAAATGTTCCCAGTTGAAATTTAAAATAAGGAGCTTTAGCCCTGACCAGTGTGGCTCAGTTGGTTGGAGCATCATCCTATACACCAAAAGATGGCAGGTTCGATTCCCAGTCAGGACATATACCCCAGTTACTGGTTCTTTCCCCAGTCAGAGCATGTGTGGAGGCAACTGATCCATGTTTCTCTCTTACATCAATGTTTCTCTCTTTCTTTCCCTTCCTCTCTGTAAAAATCAATAAAAAATTTTTAAGAAAGTTTAAAATAAGGAGCTTTAGTTAGATATCCAAGATGTAAACTAAATGTAGCTTCATTTGTATGCTTTTAACCCTAGTTTTAAGTTATAATTTATTAGGTGCTCATTATGTGTCAAACATTATGCTAAATTCCCTTTAAAAATTCTCATTGAAACTATATGTGACTGATATTATCATCCCCAATTTATATTGTAACAATATATGGTCGATATCATTCTCCCTAAATAATAGTTAAGAAATGTTTGGCACAAAGAGGTGAAATGATTTGCCTAAGGACACACACTGACTAAGTAAAATAGTTGAATATGATATCCATCTCATAGGAGTAAGGGTAAGAAGACTGGTCAAAAGATCTGAGTTCGAGTTCTTATTCAAGTTAGTGAGTTAAGCATATGTATCTCTACCTCTTTGGTCCACATTCAACTGTAATAGCTGTAAATAAGTACAAGAGGAAATGAATGAGGAGGAAGAGCTGACCAAATATTTGACACAATTCTCTAGGATCATACTAATGATAAACCAGGGTAGTAGTGGCTAAACCCACAACACATCCAGGAGAAGGTGGGGACAGAGATGGAAACTACTCTTCCAAGTAGAGTTGGTGGTGAATTGAAGGACTTTTCGTATGCAGTTACACGAGTTTGCATACCCTGTCCTGTGTGCAGTGATTGCATTTATTCCCAAGCTAAAAAACAAGAGCTGTTCTGTAAAGACATTGGGAAAAAAAATTCCTGGGAAGAGCTAAAACTTCTAGAACAGTTATTAGCTCTCATAGAGTAAAGGTCTACAATGGGCTAGAGATTGCCAACTTTCTTCTCGGGCATCAAAAGTGAGTGAAGCCTGACAGTCAAGAGAGAGTCTCCTGAGGAACGAGGCCTCCACCTCTGTCACAAGAATGCATGCCGTCTGGCTATATAAATTAACCTCGTCCTGTAATCATAAATTGATGAGTAAGGATCGCACTGGAGTGAACTGATAGTTTAAAGGAAAAGGACCTGTATGAACAAGCAAAATAACTGAATCTGGAACAAACAGCAATAATTCAGGGATGAGATGATAACTTAGTAGATATTTTTATTATATTCTCAAAAAAATGAGAATATTAACAAAAAATTAAGAAAATTAACAAACAGTTGTGAAAAGGAAACAATTAGAGCAAGAAAGAGTTAATGGAAATTAAAAGAGACTGACAAATGAAAACTAATTTAATTTTTCAAAAGGAAGAAGAAAATAAGAAAATCTCCTGGAAGGTAATGTAAAAAATGAGAGAGAAAGATGGAAAGTTCCAAAAAAGTTAAGAAATATAGAGATCAGTCCAGGAAGCCAAATACCTAACTGTAAGAGTTCCAGAAAGAGAAAATAGATAGGAGGAAATAATTATAAGCAGTCATAAAAGGAAATTTCTGAGTGGAGAAATCTAAAAGGGCCAACTGAGTGGTAAGGTTGATGAATAAAAAGAATTGCATCAGAGCACATCATCATGAATATTCAAAACTTCAACAAAATAGAAAATATATCTTAAAAGTTTCCATGAAGAGAAAAGATTAGCTACAAAGATATAATAAATCAAGTTAACATCAATCTTTTTACCATCAAAATGAATGCTAACAACAATATAACGTCTTTAAAATTCTGCAGGCAAAATGACTTTGAACCCATAACTCTATATTCTGACAAACAATCAATCGTGCATGAAGACAAAGACATTTCGGACTTGGGAAGACTTAAAATTTTACCTTCCACAGATCCTTTCCAAAAATGTATTTAAAATTGTGCTCCAGGGAGTGAAAAAAAAAATTCTAGAAATAAGAGAACCTACATCTAACACATAGTTGGATCTAAAATTTCAAAAATTGTAAAATAGTTTTATGATAAACATTCTGCAGAAGACCTAAAGCAATTTGTACAAATTATGGGTATCCAAGAAGAATGTTATCAAATAAAAATGTAACTATTCCTTAACAAATGGAATGATGATGATGATCCTAGAAATAGGCAAAACATATGGTCTCTTTTTGTTTCTCTTACATAAAAAATAAAGGCAACTGGCAACTGCAAGGAGGGGAAACATTTGAAAAGTCTCGATGCAGACCTGCATGACCTGAGGTTGCATAGTTTTGAACAAATAAAAAGGAGAGATAATCTATTAGACCTTGAAATTTTGAGTGTTCTGAAAATGGCACAGAATCAGTTACTTAAGTTTCAATTCTTAGAGGCAACTAATGAACAAAGCATAGAAGTTTTTTGTTTTGCTTTTTACTATATTGGCAGAATATAAATGTTATCATCTTTAATTATCTAAAAATATTGGAATAGGCAACAGGAGTAAGAGAGTGAAGAAAAAAAAGAATAGAATATACTATTTAAAATTTATGGATGCAAAAATTAAGGTAACCAATAGAAAAAAATCCTATATAATAAAAGGGTAATATGCAAATTGACCCTAATGGCAGAAGGACCGGGAACGACCGGTCACTATAATGCACACTGACTACCAGAGGGCAGACACTCAATGCCGGAGCTGCCCCCTGGTGGTCAGTGTGCTCCCACAGAGGGAGTGCCACTCAGCCACAAGCCGGGCTGATGGCTGCAAGTGCAGCGGTGGTGGTAGGAGCCTCTCCCACCTCCTTAGCAGTGCTAAGGATGTCCAACTACAGCTTAGCACTGTCAGTCAGACATCCCCTGAGGGCTCCCAGAATGCCAGAGGTATGTCTGACTGCCAGCTTAGGCCCAATCCCCCAGGGAGCGGGCCTAAGCTGGCAGGTGGACATCCCCCAAGGGCTCCCAGACTGCAAGAGGGCACAGGCGCGGCTGAGTGAATTCACTGAGTACACGAATTTTTATGCACCGGGCCGCTAGTAAAATCTTCTACACTAATAAAAGGGTAATCTGCTAATTAGACCGGGAGACCTTCCAGGAGACCTTCCCGATGTCCTTTGGACAAAGCCATGGTGGCAGGGCCGAGGCAGAGGCAGTTAGGGGCGATCAGGCCAGGAGGGGAGGGCAGTTGGGGGTGATCAGGTTGGCAGGGGGGGGCAGTTGGGGGCAAGCAGGCCAGCAGTGAGGAGTAGTTGGGGGCGAGCAGGCTAGAAGGGGGGCAGTTGGGGTGATCAGGCTGGCAGGGGAGGCAGTTGGGGCAATCAGGCTGCCAGGGGTGTAGTTGGGGGTGAGCAGGCTGTTGGGGGACAGTTGGGAGTGAGCAGGCTGGTGGGGGGCAGTTGGGGGCGATCAGGCTGGCAGGGGTGGCAGTTGGAGGCATCAGGACGGCAAGGAGGAGCAGTTGGGGGCAAGAATGCCAGTGGGGGGGGCAATTGGGGGCGAGCAGGCCATCAGGCAGAATGGTTAGGGGCAATCAGGCAGGCAGGCAGGTGAGCGGTTAGGAGCCAGCGGTCCTGGATTGGGAGAGAGGTGTCCAACTGCCAGCAGTCCAACATCCCCCGAGGGGTCCCAGATTGGAGAGGGTGCAGACCAGGCTGAGGGACAGCCGCTCCCCCCATGCACAAATTTTGTGCACCGGGCCACTAGTATAATTAATAAAACGATGGAGAGAGTAGGGAAAGGAAAAATGAAATAAAAAGAAGCTAAATTCCACACTTATCAGATTGGAGAAACTAATGGTGATTTTATTTCCTAAAACCCATAATCCTATTTTCCTGTTGTTAATACGCTTCATTAGAGATATGTTTTTGCCTGTACTTGTTTTCCTGTCATACAAAGACTGCCTCCTCCAAATTCATGTCCCTAATGTTCATGGTCTTGCTTCTGGCTCTTCTGATATGACTTCTGTGCCTTGTGCCTCTTGCTGGCAGTTCTTTGGACTACCCCTGACCTCACCATCTTAGACCTCACCATCTTTGACCTCACCATAAAAGACAACGAAGAGTGTGTCAGAGAATGCCAAATGATAGGACCTGCCAGCCATAAGCTTGAGAGAAGCCAAGGACCTGCAGAGTGTCATCCTAGGTAAGCTGTGTGTGTGTGGCGGGGGGAGGGGGGGGGAGGGGGGAGGGGGGGGAGGGCAGGGGGCAGAGTTTTGCCCATGAGTTTATCTGCTGTGCCTCTCCCCTTATTCTCCTGCTGTCTGTGTCTGGAAAGTAGCTCACTTTACAGGTTTAAGTCAGGGAGCAAGAAAAACATCCCACTGATTTTTGCAAGAAATTCTGGGTTTTCGAACTCTACCTCTTTTACCTTTCAAATATTCCAGTTAATCTATTCACATTTGAGAGAATGGAACAACGAGAAATAGCTTATTCTTCAACTAAAACCTCATCAGAGAAACTGGGGGAGTCCAGGGCAGGAAGGCCAAGGCTGAAACAAGGAAGGATAAATAGGCAGACAAAATAAAACAAGAACTTTATAATAAAATCATCCAAAGAGAAAAAAATAAAAATACATCCACAACCTACATATTATTACAGAGGTAGAAAATTTTTAAGCACTTAACCTGTTTCTATATTACCACAACATTTTAACCATTTATTGAACACCTTCTGTATACCTTACTCTCCTCTTCTGCCTCATCACCCACCTCTCACTACATTCCAGCAACACTGACTTTCTTCTATTCTTAGAGCACTTAAAAGCTCATTCCTGCCCTAGCCGACTTGGCTCAGTGGATAGACTAGAGCATCAGCCTTCAGACTGAAGGGTCCCAGGTTCGATTCCAGCCAAGGGCACATACCTGGGTTGCAGGCTCAATCCCCAGTGGGGGGTGCGCAGGAGGCAGCCAATCAATGATTCTCTCTCATCATTGATGTTTCTATCTCTCTCTCTTTCTCCTTTCCTCTCTGAAATCAATCAATAAATATATATATTTTTTAAAAAGCTCATTCCTATCTCAAGGCCTTTGTTCTTTTCTGTTTTCTGTTTGAAACATGATTACCTCAGTTTGTGCCACGGCTGTGTCCTTCTCACCCTTTATTTCATAACTTAAAGTCACCTTTTCAGAGAGGTCTGAAGGCCGCCCTACCTCTCGGCCACGTTACCTTATTTATCTACTTATAGCACTTGCTTCTATCAAACCTTATTTCTTATATCTATTTTGCTTGTTTATTGTCTATCTTCCTCCCAGTGCACACAAAAAATCCATGAGGACAAGGATTTTGTCTGTCATTTTTCAGTATTATATCCCCATCACCATATATACTCTATAATTTTTTTAAAGGAATAGTGCATTTTAGACATTATGCTAAGCTCTTTACCTACATAAGCTTCTTTACTCTTTGTGACAATGTACTCTACACCCTTTGCAGAAGAGGAAACTGAGCCACAGGGGGAGTTAAATAACTTGCCCAGTGTCACACAGTAAATGAAAGTGGAAGCTCATGGATTGAAATCTAAATTTATAATCCCAAACCCTTTCTCTCTTCCATACTACATCCCTGAAATTTGCAAGGCACTGAGTATGGGATTTCATAAAATGTGGTCCTTGCAACTTAAAGGACATGTAGAACTGGTTGGGGACATAGGATCCTATATTATAAAAGGCTAATATGCAAATTGTCCCCTTGACCGAGAGTCCAACCAGGAGTTCAACCAGGGTTTGGGGCGGCCTGCCAATCACCTATGGCCCCTCCTCCCAGCCAGCACCACCCAATCGGCCCCAATCAGGGTTGGCCAGCTGGATCCCACCCATGCACAAATTCATGCACCAGGCCTCTAGTGTTTTCATAAAGAGACAAATAATAATAAGAGGCAGCCGCTCCAATGAATGCGCCTATCTTAAAGGTGAGGAAACACAGAAGAACCCAAAATAAAGTGACTCAGCATTCCAAGGCTGAGTGCCTGTGACCTCCCTGCCTTCATAAAGAACCTGCTAGTCATTCTACCCCTACCAATAGGATTATTCACAATATTGGAATGCTTCCGCTATCCAGAACAACCTGCAGCTGAAGTTGCTAAGTATTTACAGTGTTTAATTTTTATTCTTAAAATCTCGTAAAATGGATTAAAAGTATTTCAAATACTTTTACTTTTTCCCAAGTCTGTGTTTAAGCTGCTTCTGAATTACAAAGACTTTGTCTTTAATAAGACTGTTGAACCCATCCCTTGGATTATCTCATTCACAGGGTCTGGGGAGGGCCTGTGAATATATTATCAGACTTTTCAGTGAGCTTGATGCACAGCCAGATCTGGGACCAGTGAATAAAGAACATAAATTAACATTGACTTGGTGACTCAGAATCATTTTATTTGTGCCTGTTAATAAACTACCAATTCATTGCAGCCATAGCTAGTATAAAAAATGGTCACCACAACCCTGGGTCTCAATTTTCTCACCTGTAAATGCAAAAATAACTTGGACTATATGATCTCTAAAATCCTGTATACTTCTAAAATTCTAATTCTCCAAAAAGGAGCGTTTCCAGAATATTGAGTAAAAACACATGGCTTCTTTCAAAAATGCCATCACCCCCAATGTATATACACACACACATTTTCTCTCCAAAATGAATACTTTAATGGGAAACCTGAAATATAAAACTTGTAACCATAGAAGTAGTGAAACCATGTGAGCAACAGATTCTGCAAATAATCTGGCCAGTTCTTTTTGAGCCTTAATGACGTATAAATTTAAATTATTTAACATTCCATTGATCCATGAAAAATTTCCAGTTCACATTCTGTTTTTTTCAGGTTCTATATGTGCATTAATCTTATGTTCCAAAAAAACAAAAAAAACAAGTATGTAAATCAATGAATAAGTAAATAGAAATATGGTTTGGCAAACTCATACACAGACAGATACACTCACATACACATACATACAGAACCCTTGAAATAAAGATGGCCCCAGAATAGAATAATTACATGTGTCCCCTCTACTCTAGCAACTTCTGACCATAGGCATTTTTGCCCTCCTGAAGATGTTTGGCAATGTTTGTAGACATTTTTGATTGCACGTTGGGCAGGGAGGTTGCTACTGGCATCTAGTGGGTAGAGGCCAGGGGTGCTGCTAAACATCTTACAATGAACAACACAGACCACACAATAAAAGATTGCCTGGTACAAACTGCCAGTAGTGCTGAGGTTGAGAAACACTACTCTACACAGTGGTCTGAAGGATCAAATAAGGGAAAACCAAACTCTTTATATTCCATTCCAGGCAGCTGACTGGAAAAGAGGAAGGAAAAATCTCTCACCTCCACGATTCCACATAAATCTCATTAACCAAAACTAATTCCATGGCTATACCATAAAGTTTTATTTCCACCCTGACACTTCTAAGCACTTTAAAAAGGAAAGACAGAGCCATTCCTTGCTATATTTGATCTATAAGTGATCTTTTACTTGCACTCTCCTAGGCATTTTCCCACAGTGTGAGTGAAATGCTTTGCCACTTGGTATGGGAAAGATTTTGATAATCCTTACCTCACCTATTATAAAGATAAAAGTTTCTGAAGCTTTTCTGGCCTGATATCTTACCTAATAATAGAAAAACATGTAAATCGACCATACCTCCACTACACTCACCAGCCAATCAGGAGAGTATGCAAGTTAATCCAACAAAGATGGCGGTTAATTTACATACATAAGCACAAAGCAGCAGAGCGAAGACTGAAGGCTCCGGCCGGAGCAGTGAAGACTGAAGGCTCCGGCCAGAGCGAAGGCCTGGGTCCTGGGTGCCAGAGGAAAACTGGTGCCGGCAGCCAGGGGAAGGGAAAGCCTATTGCACAAATCTCTTTGTGTAATGGGCCTCTAGTTTTATATATTTCACATACATTAAAATGAAAACATGGCCCAAACTAGGAGGTCATGGTTCGATTCCCAGTCAGGGCACATGCCCGGTTGTGAGCTCAAACCCCAGAAGGGGGCTTGCATCATTGATGTTTCTATCTCTTTCTCCCTCTTCCTTCCTCTCTCTGAAATCAATAAAAACAGTAAAAAATTAAAAAATGTGCCCTGACCGGTTTGGCTCAGTGGATAGAGCGTCAGGCTACAGACTGAGAGGTCCCAGGTTCGATTCCAGTCAAGGGCATGAACCTTGGTTGTGGGCACATCCCCAGTAGGAGGTGTGCAGGAGGCAGCTGACCAATGTTCCTCTCTCATCGATGTTTCTAACTCTATATCCCTCTCCCTTCCACTCTGTAAAAAATCAATAAAATATATTTTTTTAAAAAATGTGGTTATATGTTTTAGTATAGCTTGTCTTTCTAAGGAAAATTATGAAGATAAGTAGCAATCTAATTCATATACAGCAGGAAGGTCTAGATTTTATTTCCTTATATGCATATTTTGCTGCACCTTGATAACTTATAGAGGGTAAGTTATAGTTGGAGAGACGTTGAAATTTATTCTCCCATTTCCTAATACCATAGTAATCAAATATAAAATGCCATTAACTGAAAGATACACTATTTTATTGTATATCACTGAAAGAAAATATATGTCAATTGAAAATGACATGCCTTCAATCATAAAACATCACAATTTGAGTGACATCAAATATAAAAAAGGTGCATCTTAGAATTGAAAACAAAATGTATTATTCTGTATTATAATGCCTTTTCCTCTTCCTCAGATAAAAGCCATGTGTTATGTTATTCTATAAAAGTCCTTCCATAATAATGTTAAAAGGTATACACATCGCACAAAACACATAAATGGTGAAAAAACTAGCTTAAAGAAATAAACCAAAATCTTAGGTAATTCTAAGGTTCCTTTCAAGTTATAGATACATTACATACTTTTCTGACTAGACAGGATTTTTAAAAAATCTATTATATAGTTTTTCTATGGGGAAAATTATAGTTATAGTTTTGAATAGGGGGAAGTTGAGACAGATAACTAGTTCTCTAATTATAGTTTTTAAATGGGGGAAGTTACAACAGATATTATCTACACTAATAAAAGAGAAACATGCAAATTGGTGTC
This sequence comes from Myotis daubentonii, assembly GCF_963259705.1. NCBI lineage: Eukaryota > Metazoa > Chordata > Mammalia > Chiroptera > Vespertilionidae > Myotis > Myotis daubentonii. Next base: position 139,892,869 of record NC_081840.1, on the reverse strand, counting down.
ACTCGTTATGCCCACCAGCCAATCAGAGCGACTATGCAAATTAACCTAACAAAGATGGCAGTTAATTTGCATACACAGGCACAGAGCGAAGAATGAAGGCTCTAGCCTGAGTGAGGACTAAAGACTGAAGACTGAAGAGGCTTGGCTTCTCTGCTGTAGCTGCAGCGGAGAAACCAAGCCTTGCTGCGGCCGAAGGGGAGAAGCCAAGCCTCACTATGGCTGGAGGGGAGGAGCCAAGCCTTGCTGCGGCTGGACCAAAGGCCTGGGTCCCGGGTGCTGGAGGAAAACCGGTGCCAGCAGCCAGGAGAAGAAAGGCCTATTGCACGAATCTCTTCATGCAACGGGCCTCTAGTAATGAATAAAAATTAACTGGATCTAAATTAGAAGTATTAGTTAACTATGAGAAAGAGACTGCCTTTGACAAAAAGGGAGGTAATAGGATTTTTGTTTAGGGAAAATGATTTGAAGGTCAAATCACATTTAATTCTGTTGTTTTCATACATTTTACCTACAATAAAGGTAATGAAACTACAGTTGACCCTTGAGCAACATGGAGGTAGGGGTCATGACCATGCCCCCAACTCTATGCGTAAAAAATCTGTATATAACTTTTGACTTCCGCAAAACTTACCTATTAATAACCACCGTTGACCAGAAGCCTTACTTATAACCTAAACAGTTGATTAACCATTTTTAAAATATGTTCTTATTGATTTTTTTTATAGAGATAGGAAGAGGAGAAGGGGAGAGAGGAAGAGAAACATTAATGTGAGAGAGAAACACTGATCAGCTGCCTCCGGCATGCCCCCTACTGGGGATCAAGCCCACAATCCTGGGCATGTGCCCTAATCAGAAACTGAACTGGTGACCTTTTGGTGCATGGGACCACACTAAACCAAGTGAGCCACACCAGCCAAGGCAACACATATTTTGTATGTTATATGTATTATATATTGTGTTTGTACAATTTTTTTAAAAAAATGAATAAAATCATAAGGAAAAGAAAAACATTTATGGTATTTATTGAAAAAATATAAGTGGAACATGAAGTTCAAATCCGTGTTGTTCAAGGGTCAACTATAGATGTATCCTGTGATTGCTTTGAGGCACTATAATATCCTTTGGGGGGAAAAGCCAGTCTTTTTCCTATACTAAGTTTGGCATTTAGAAAAAGCCTGTGACTTAAGAAAGACTTTTAGCCAAAAGAATTAATCCTTTCCTAAATTGAAAAGCATTTCATAGAACAGCTTATCCACCTAAACACTTTTACAGGTCAAATTTTTCCCTGTACGAAGAAAAACTTAAGATGCATAAATGCCCAGCCAAAGCAGAAATGACATATGGACATGTTTGTTTGTTTTTACTAGAAGCTGAAAAGCAAATATAGCTATAGACCAGTAAAACCAACCCCAGTACATATGCCATAGTTGTGCTGGGCAGGAAGCTTAATAATGCTGTTGGCTACAAACTCTCCCCACGACCAGTGGACTGCCTATTTGACATGATGGCCATCAAGCTGCCAACATTATCACATCTCAATGTACTGTTTTAGTAGTTCAGCTGTGAATACCAACTCAGAACTGAAAAGAAAACAAACAAAGCCCTAATGATTCTGTACCAACCAAGTGAGAATAAATCAACAACACACTTCTTGGCATCTCAATATCTATAATAATAAAAGCATAATATGCTAATTAGACCAGATGTCCTTCCAGACGACCTTCCGAACGAAGCCAGGGCTGCGAGGGAAGCCCGGGTCCCAGGTGCCAGAGGGAAGCCAGTGCCGGCAGCCTGGGAAGGAAGGCCTACCCTTGCACGAATTTCATGCATCGTGCCTCTAGTGTTACAATATAATCAAAAACACAGTGCATGTTGGAAAAGAGTAGCCTTAAAATCCTGGACAGGGAGCAACAGACTGCTGCCTTTCTGAAGTTGAAAATAAAATTTAAGTTATCCAGCAGCTGAGGCTATAAAATCAGTCCAGGGAGGGCACCCGTTCCCTCTCCATAGGGTAGGCCTATACTCTTATTATTTATTTGGCAGTCCTCAAAAGCCCACATCTGCTTCCAAATGCTTGTTCTAGAAAATGGCAAGGCTGTACCACTGCTGCACCACAATAAATACCCTTTTGTGAAATTTTAAGGACAAGTAGAGAGGAGAATTAAAACAGGTTGTTATTAAGAGTAACTAAGGCGCTCCAAAATGCCTAAACATTGATTATCCTGTGGGAAATAACACAGGTATACTGAGGCCCTTTCTTTGAAAACCTGTGAAACAGCAGTATGTTGCCTTTAAGTAATTTAGGGGATCTTTTAAGATCTGGAAACTCAGATCATGCTTATTTTTATTTTGAAATGGAGTTCTCATTTTAATGTGTGTGCATATGTGTGTTTGTGAGTGTTTACTTAACTCAGTGTTCATTGAGAAGGCTGTCTGTAAATATTCTGTGAATAAATGACCATGATAAAGTCAAACTCTGTACATATATAAACATGATCTGCATTTAAATGAGCATATAAAATGGATATCAGCATTATAATCGAACAAAACTTAAAAATTAAAGTGACACATTTGATGATGTGCATAATCATAGACTTTCAGGATCATAAGGAGCCCTACAGGTCCCCTAGTCCAACCCCCTCAACTTACAGATGAACAAGCTGAGGATTAAAAGACACTTGCTGACCATAGTAACACCATAAGTAAAGGATGTGGCCCAGGCTAGTGCCAACATTTGTTTCTAAGGCCATTATTTCCACCAGGATCCACAATCCTTACAAGCCTTCACAATTATTAAGGATGAAACAAAACCATCATTTAAATTATAAATTAGTATAAATACAGATAAACTAAGAACATTTATGTTCAGACAATATTTGGGAAGACAGAAACTACAATAGAGCATATTTACTCAACTTCCTATGTGATGACAAGTCTTCATTTAGTTTGTAGGAAATTGCAAAGGAGATACAGTTTACTATTTAATTTAGAGATGAAATAATTGAGAATCAAAAGCCTCGATAGAAGTTATCTAAAAACACATTGATCTATCCCACAGGTAAAATCTCTGTGATGTCCCTATAGGTATCCTCTTCACCACTACCATGACCTACAAGAGAGACATAGGAAATACTTGGCCTAGAGCAATATGGTCGTTTCTTTTATATTCTGCAAATTGCTCTGTTTTGTTGAAAACAGATACCTGTATTGGAATCACTGATGGAGTGTGTGGGTGTATTGTGTGTAAAGGAGATAAAGTGACCCCCTCAGGAATCAACAAATCAGTGACACCCGGATGTTCATTCTGTTAGCATCTAAAAAGGGGTCTTCACACTATTGTGATCATTCCTTCATTGCCCGATTGCCTTTTTACCAAACAGCAGGTCTGACATTTGTTTAGCTTCCTCTTCCTCAACCTGTTACTCCCCTATCAATATCAGGTCCCCAGGCACTGTGCTTATGTGTATCACCTGTTCCAACGCTTACTTGTTGACCATTTGGATAGACCACTTAAGAATTCACAGAACAAAGAGTTATAAAGGTATCTGGATATAACCAAGTTCATTCCCACATTTTAATTATGTAGAAACTGATTTCCAGACAGGTAATGCAGCCAGTCAGAGACAAAACTGGGACTTGAGTCAAAATGCTGACTTAAGTATAATGCTTTTCTCACTATACAACATATTTGCTTTTATGATTGGCCTAAAAAGAATGTGCATATCGCCTATTTAGGCCAAATATGTTAATTGTTTGAAGCCATTATCATATTATATTTTTAATAACAAGGTGAAAACAAAATTGCTAAGACATAGCAGCATAAGGTAGTAGGAAGACAATACAAGCTTCATAGCTAAGTAGATCTAAATTTTATTTAGGCTCCCGAATTTACTAGCTATGTTACCTTGGTCAGGTTGGTCATATTTTTTTAAAATATGTTTTTATTTATTGATTTCAGAGAGGAAGGGAGAGGGAGAGATAGAAACATCAATGATGAGAATCATTGATTGGGTGCCTCCTGCACGCCCCACATCCTGGTTCATGGGTTGACACTCAACCACTGAGCCATGCCAGTCAGGCAGATTGCTCAACTTTTCTGAAGTTTAACTACCAAAGAGTACTAATAATTAAATGTACTGGTATATATAAAACACCAAACATATAATAGGTGCTCAATATATAATTGTTTCCATTGTTTCCAAACTACCACTAAAGAACTGTGCCACTCTAGCAAATTCCTTTAGCCCTTTGGATCTCCATTTCTTCCACTCTAAAATGAGATAAGCCCTAGCCAGTTTGGTTCAATGGATAGAGCATCAGCCTGAGGACTGAAGGGTCCCGGATTTGATTCCAATCAAGGGCATATGCCCAGGTTGTGGGCTCGATCCCCAGTGAGGGGCATACAGGATGCAGCCAATCAATGATTCTTTCTCATCATTGATGTTTCTTTCTTCCTCTCCCTTCCTCTCTGAAATCAATAAAAATATATTTAAAAAAATAAAATGAGATGAAAAAAAATAACACAAGTGAATTCCAAAGAACCTTTCAGTTCATCAATAAATAATAATTCCTAAAGATTCCTTCACATGAATTTAAATTCAGCAAACACTTAAGTACCTTATACCCATCCTAGGCACTGAACAATTCCAACTACCACAGGGAAAGTATCTATGATTTCAGCAGAATGGGACCAACTGCATAGTATTTTAAGTTACACAAAGAAAGAATTCTACGCAAAACAAAATGCTTAACTTTAAGGAAAACTCTACACAGGACATCAGAAACCTAATGTAATAAATACAAATAATTTAGAATATAACTTAAATTATTACTCTGTTGTGGGTTGTTTTTTGTTTGTTTGGTTTTTTGGCTAGGATTGAAGATGAGAATTAAAATGTTTATACTATAGGATTGTAACCAAAGACTCAAGAGGCATTTAGTTAGAGCAACTAATAGCATTTTTGAAAAGAAAGAAATGAACAATAAATTTCTCTTTCCATGTGAGTCTCACATTAAACTTTAAAATTTAAGATACTGTGTCATTCTGAAACAGAGAGGAATAAAACCTCTGAGAGGTGTTTTACAGTGGTAAACATTAATATAAGAAGGTAGTTGACCATGTTCTCACATTGCCTTTGAATTTCGTGTTTTGGATTTACATTCTCAAAAAATAAAACATAATGTAATTTAAATGATTGAATCCTGTAAGCAAGACCTGAGAAAATATTAACTGATCTTAAATAAAAATTTTAACTATGAAGTTTTTCCTCCTGTTTTCTTCCATAAGGAAGCCACTATTAATGGAATTTTTTCATTACAGATAAGGCTTTTTACAAATGACTGTACAGGTTCAAATGTATTTAAAATCATGAGCAGAGCTCCTAATCATGACTTCCCAAAAATTCATTTCAGGTTTACACTGTTGGCAGACCTATACAATATTATTTATCCATATTTTAGAATATTAGAGTACACATCTTAGATGATAAGATGTTATCAACAAAAAACCTTTGCTTTTTGTGAGTATGAAAAAACAAAAATGGCCCATTTAAATATTATTTCAAATGTGTGAAATAATGTAATATTTTCCCTAAAACTTAAGGCCTATGTTATATGGGTTCATTTTTACCCTAAAAGATGATAGAGTAAACTATGTCCCCCAACATACTTTATGTACAAAAGTCCAGAGAGCCAAAAAAATATGATTAAGATATATACATATCAATCTTAGTGTGAACCAGGGTGCTGCGTTCTGTTTCTTTTGTTACTACATGAGTTTTGGACACAGCACTTCACCTTTTGGGTTCTGTGTCTTAATCTATGAAACAACAGAGGAACCATCTGATTATCTCTTTAAGGTTTCTTCATTCAGTTCCTATAATTAACATCTGTGTGTATCCTCAATACAGCATTTGAGAAGCAGAGGACATGGGGCAAAAGCACTCACATGAGAGCACTTATTCTGCCCTTCATGCATGCTGCCAGGACAAGCCAGCTTCTGTAGAAAGCCAGACACTAAATGGCCTGGCTTCATGCCTTGGCTAAAGAACACCACTGATGACTATGAAAGCACTTAAAGAGGCTCCACAAGAGGAAACTATTTTCTGAATGCAGTCCAAAAAATAGGCAGGGGGCATGTAGTCCTCGCAGCCTCAGACCCTTTGGATCCTCTGCCTTTTATCTTGGCTGGCAGAGGCACTGAGTTGATTTAGGTAACCTATGCTTTCTGAGCCTTAAGAGAAATAATTCTGAAAATGAATGGCTCTCATTCCCAGTCTCATGTCTGATGCTTAAAATACACATATTTTTATGCAGCAACTATATTACATGTAGCAAACCTAGGACTCCTTCAAAAGACAGCATTTAGCATAGTGGTTACAAGGATGTAACCACTGGCTCTACTACTTAACTTCTTGGGAAAAAAGTTTAATCTCCCTGTGCTTCAGGTTCTCTTTCTGTAAAATAAGAGAAACTAATAAACCCTAACTCATAGGGTTGTTGTGTGAATTAATTAAGATGATATATGTAAAGCAGTTAGCACAGAGCCTGGCATAAAGTAAATGTTGAAGAAAGGAGGGAGGGAGGAAAATGGGAAGGAAGGAAGGAAGGAAGGAAGGAAGGAAGGAAGGAAGGAAGGAAGGAAGGAAGGAAGGAAGGAAGGAAGGGAGAGAGGGAGGGAGGGAGGGAATGAGTTTGGTTGACTGATCCTGGGATCTGGGACCCCCTTTTCAGGTTTATCTGAAGGTCACAAACAATTTTTGGGCAGTGAATGGCATCTGCTGAGCTTTCCTATTCTGAGCAAATAACATGGCAAAGATTCAAAGCATGGATCAGCTTTTATGAAATAGGATCCTGCAGAAGTCAGGAAGAAATGAGATTATCCTGAAAGTAGGAAAGATTTACTCTGGTTTAAGACAAGATCTTTAAAAGAGATAGAAAACACACACACACACACACACACACACACACACACACACACACACACACACACCCCTAATATGGTCATACAGAATCAAAGGGGGTTGTTTTTATTTAGGCCTTCTCAAGTGTTGCCAGCACTAAAAGCTACAGAATTTTATAACTGCTAGTTTCCTAGAGACCATCTAGTTCAACTTCCTGACTTGATAGATAAGTAGCTGAGGCCCAGAAAGGTTAAGTATCTTACTTGAGGTCATTCAGCAGTAAATGACAGTACCAAGACAAAGAAGCTTTCTGACTCCCTCATTTGCCAACCCAGTACTCAGCCTGGTATATTTCACCCAGTCAGCATCCTGCCCTTGTTGTGCCAAATAAAGTGTTAGAACACATACACGCACACATGTTTCTCACTTTTGCCCAGGTTCCCAGAAAAATACAGAAGCAACCTTGACACACACACCACCACCACCACCACCACCACCACCACCACCACCCATTCCAGAGCCTCACATTGTGGGATTTGGGGAGGATCCTGGTCAATCTGTGGCCCTCTTTGGAGTTTCTGCTCTCTCTGTTCCTTCCTCACATGAACTCTTAAGGGCTACTTCTAGAAGTTTCTCACCTCAAAGATCAGGCTCTTCCCAGGGCAGAAGTTACCACCTGTTAATTTGCAAATTCTCATCTTCCCACACATGCAATACACTGAGGCAGGAAATACATAATAAGTTCCCTCCTAGGTCCCTGAGTCAGTTCAGTCAGAAGAATCCCTCCCTCCCGCCCTAAAATAAGGCAACCAGGTTCCTTCATGACATGCAGGGGAATGTGAAGGGCAGGGGAACTTTTAGGTATGCCTGACACCGAGAACAGAGAACGGGAGAGAGTGGACCAAGGAAGGGCATGTGGATTGGAAGAAGCAGGGAAATGAGGAGAAGGAACCCCCCAAACTGCAAAGTCTGGATCCTGAAGACAGCTGAGCGTCTGACTCACTGCTGAGGGAACAGAACTGCCAAGGGGGTTGCGCTGTTTTAATTACAAGAGACTGGTGCCCTAAACGACACGTATAGGAAGCAGGCAAAGCTACCCTGAAGTGGCAGAAATTAGGGACTCTCTCCCCTCTGGGTCCCTTTTCTCTCGCATCCGGTGCTGGCCATTGGGTGCCTGGCAGGCACACGGGAGCTCCCCAGGTCCCCCCAGGTTCCTAGCATCACCCCTGACTGGGAACTCACAGCCGCTCTCAGCTCTTCCAAGAATTGAAGGAAAGGGTGGGACATCAGAGGTTTTTCTCAGCTCTACCCCTGCTCTCGCCACTCCCCAATCCCTAGCTCCTTGCAGGGAAACTGATCTGAGAGACGCTTTCACTGAGTGAAACTGACCAACGTGGGGCGCTTCTAGTCCCCAAGCACGGGAGCCCGCGTGGGGTGTCGCTCAGCCTCAGTCTCTGCTGTGAGGGTGGGGAGGCGTCAGTGTCACATCCAAGTGTCCCTTCCCCACACGCGCACCCACCCACGGAACTGGAAGGAAGGATGTGCTTTGGGTATTTTTTTACCCCTCCCTACCTGAATTCCGGGACCAAGTTAGGCTGCAGCCCGTAGAAAGCAGCGGAGAGAGTGACCAGCCATCCGGGCTTGTAACTCCCATTCTCGCACTCCAGATAAGGCGGAGACCACTTGACAGGGCTCTTGTCCCCTCCCAGCCCGTCTCTGCGCCGCCAGCTATGGCCCAGGCCCCGGGGGCCCTGATTGGAGCCCCGCCGTTGTACATGGGTCCGCCACTTGCGCCGGAGGCCGTGGAACCACTCGGTCTCCAGCGTGGCGTTGGCCAGGTGGTGAGCCGAGGAGGACAGGTCCTGGAGCAGAATCCGGCTCTCCTCTCGCGTGGCCTGGAGGAAGACCTGCGGGGTGGACGCGGGCGCGGACGCGGACAGCGACTGGGTGCTGAAGGTGATGGCCGCCCGGCAGATGCTGGGCTCGCCCTCCAGGAGACTCCGCACGAGCGCCTGGTACCACTCCAGGTCGTCCTGCAAGTTCTGCTCCCGCGACTTATTGCTTTGCAGCATCATGTTGAGGAAGTTGGTGGCGTGTGTCAGCGTGTCCAGCGCCCCGTGCAAAGAAGGATGGGAGCTGGCTAGAGCTGACGACTTCCCCGGCAGGCCCGCCAGTTCATAGCGGCCGGAGCAGTTGGCTCGCTTCAGCTGGAGGGAGTCCCCGGTGTAGAGGTAAGAGGCCACGTCCATGGGCACCTCCTCGGCGAGTTTCTGCGCCAAGATGGTGCCGTCGGTGGAGCGGCTCCCGGGAGCCCAGGGGTCCGAGGCAGAGGCTCGAGCCGGCTGCTGGGCGTGCTGCTTGGCCCTCAGGGTCCTCTCTCGAGGGAAACCCGGCCGTCCCGCAGGGTCGCGGCTGGCACCAGCAGCTCCCAGTCCCAGAGGAGCGAGCAGGAAGCAGAAAAGTAAAGGATAAGCCATGGCTCCCATCTGCCTCTCTCTCAAACAGGAGAGGAGGTAAAGGGAGGAGTCACTTTTTAAATTTTGGTCGTCAGTGTATCCACAGTAAGACTTTGCCTAGGAGTCTTCCCCCTTCTCCAGATGGCACCCAGTCGAAAAGGACTTCAAAATAAGACTGTCTCGAAATTGGCCCACTGGCTAAGCTACCGTCACAGGAAATCGAATCACCTGTGGCAACGCTGGCTGCAGCCGCTCCGCGGTGCGTCGGCTGGAGATTTACGCACCTCGCAGCCTAGAGCCGAACAGGTTACCTCCCTTCTGGCTCCCGGCAGCTATAGTTAGCCTGCTTACGTCTTTCTGCTCGGCCGCTTCCACCGCCGTTCTCATCGAGGTGTGTTCAAGAGCTGGTGCTGCTGATGCTGCCGCCGCGGCCGCCGAAAACGCTGCTCCATCATCTCACCCGCGGCAGGTCGTTCCCGCCTCCAGGCTCGGCTCCTCCTCCCGGTTCGCTTCGCCCGAGGCGCGGAGCGCGCGCACACACAGACCGGTACCGCGAGCGCAGGAGCCAGCCTCACAGAGCGAAGATTCCTTTTAAGACGAATGTCCTCTGGGGTCCAGAGGGCCAGGCAGCTGGTTCGTTGAGGCTTTAGGTTTGCCCACAAACCACACTCCTGCCTCTCCCTGCTATCGGGAGGAAAGCTGGTTGAAAGAGGCAGCTTGGCCGCAACCAAACCCTTGTAGGGCGGCTTCAAGTCGTCCTGTTCCCTGTGTGGTCGACTCCTCTGTCAATCAGCCGACCGCTATTTGTTGGGAATGGGGCGGGAGCTGTCCAGTGCTGAATCCGAGGCGGCACAGAGGAGGCGCTTGAGGAGGCGGTGGCGCGAGATGCAGCAGCGCTGAGTCCTTTCACCCACTCGCGTTCCCCGATGACTCTGAAAGCTGAGGGGATGGGATGAGGTGGGCGGGAGGGTGGGGAGAGCAGAGCTTTTGTGGCTCAGAGCAAAGGAAACTTGAACGTACTGAGGAGGAGGGTGTTGGCGTCTTGCCTGCTTAGTTCAATCAGCCTTTTCTTTTGCCTGAAAAAGAGGGAGAAAGGAGTTTTCATTTCTGACTTAAATCAGAGGGGAAGGACGTAGGATGGAGACGTGTGCTCCCCAGCATCTGCTCATTTTTGGCAAATCATCAAATCCTCCTTCTTGTTGCTTAAAGAAATGATTAAAACCTACTTGCAGAGGTCTTGGCTATTAGAGAGTAATAGAGACATCTACTGGCTGAGTTTTAAGGGGGGAAATGCCATATTTAAAGAACCTGTGCTTGAAAGGGCACCAGGATGAAGGGAAGGGGTGAAGGTATGCAAGTGAAGATGTAGAAGAGAGAGAACCTGTGCAAGGGGCAGGACTCGGTCTGTAAGAGAATAAGGAGTGTGTCTGTGTTGAGTGAAAAGGGAAGTCATCCCTAGAGATTGGGAAGTCATTCCTGCAGACTAGGATATCCCAACAGAAGAAAGAAGAGCTGAAAAGTATGCCAAGACTTCTCCCCAATTGCTGGGAATTCCCTTAACAGTGTCTAATTGTTTTATTTGAAGCTTTAAAAATGTCTTCTGACATTCTGAAAATACTAATTAGTACTAGAGATGTAGTGCTTTATGCGCCTCCATTTTCAATTTTTCGAATTCCCCAAGAAAGACAAATGAGAAATCTCAAATTCACTTCAAATCCCAACTAATAAAAATGCCACTTGTAGCATTCTAAAACATCACTGATTAGATTTACTTTATCATTTTGTTTTATTCTCCCGATTGAGAAAATACCTATGCACTGAAATGTAAGCTCCGAAGAACAGAAGTCTGACAACAAGATACTACTGTTGATCCCTGTAGTATCATGTTGTTGTTGTTGTTGTTGTTGTTAATCCTCACCAGAGGATATTTTTTCCATTGATTCATTTTTTTTTTAGACAGAGTGGAAGGGAGGGAGAGAGACAGAGAGCAATATCAAGCCTGCAGCTGAGGTGCTTGTTATTGACTGGAATTGAACCCGCAACTCTAACCACTGAGACAAACCAGCTAGGGCAATCATTGTAGTACCTTGGGCACCTAGAAAACACAGAAATACCTCACACATCTGAGCCACTCTCCAAGAGTGTCTGTCCTTCCCATGGTGCATATCTAGTAAAAAAATAAAAGGACACTATGAGAAGCTCTTGCACATTTAGCATTCCCTTCAGTGGGTCACCTTCAGTCTAAATTTCCAAACTGGGGTGCATTACTTGGGTCTAGAATAGCATTGCCCAATAGAAGTATAATGAGAGCCATAAATGTAATCCTATCTAATAATAGAGAAACATGGTAATTAACCATAACTTCTCTACCCTTCACATTGGCTAATCAGTGAGATATGCAAATTAATTGCCAACCAAGATGGCGACCGGCAGCCAGGCAGCTGAAGCGAACAGGAGGCTTGCTTGCTCCAGTGAAGAAGGAAGCCAACGTTCTCCACCTGCAGCTGCCAGCCTCTGAGCTTGCACTCTAAGAAACAATGTTGCAATTATAGAAGCTAAACAAGCTCCAGAAACCTCCAGCCGTCAGAGCTGGAGTTGCAACAGAGTTTCAATTATAGAACCCAAACAAACCCAGATACCTGCTTTCAGCAGCCGAGGTCTCAGAGCTGGAGCCAAGCCTCAGAGCTAAAGCCGGCTCTCAGCTCCAGTGACAGCCATAGAAGGTAAATAAATCCCAGAATTAAAAAAAAAAAAAAGGAAAAAAAGGAGAGGTTGGGAGCTTCAGTCACCCACCAGCCTGAAAACGGCCCTCAGCCCCTCACCCAGACTGGCCAGGCACCCCAGTGGGGACCCCCACCCTGAAGGGGGTGTGACCAGCTGCAAACAGCCATCATCACCTCATCCAGGCTGGTCAGGCACCCCAGTGGGAACCCCCACCCTGATCCGGGACACCCTTCAGGGCAAACCAGCCAACCCCCACCTGTGCACCAGGCCTCTATCCTATATAGTAAAAGGGTAATATGCAAACTGACCCTAACAGCAGAAAGACTGGGAATGACTGGTCACTATGATACACACTGACCACCAGGGGGCAGACACTCAATGCAGAAGCTGCCCCCTGGTGGTCAGGGCGCTCTCACAGGGGGGAGCTCTGCTCAACCACAAGCCAGGCTGATGGCTGCCAGTACAGCGATGGTGGTGGGAGCCTCTCCTGCCTCCTCAGCAGCACTAAGGATGTCCGACTGCAGTTTAGGCCTGCTCCCCACTGGCAAGTGGACATCCCCCTAGGGCTGTCGGGCTGCCAGAGGGATGTCTGACTGCCAGCTTAGGCCCAATCCCCCGGAGAGCGGGCCTAAGCCAGCAGGTGGTCATCCCCTGAGGGGTCCCAGACTGCGAGAGGGCACAGACCGGGCTGAGGGACCCCCCCTCCCCTCCGAGTGCACAAATTTTTGTGCACCGGGCCTCTAGTTCATCTATAAAAGGCTAAGCGACTGTCCTACCAGTAGCTATGACATGCAATGACCACCAAGGAGCAGACGCTTTGACTGGTAGCTATGATGTGCATTGACCACCAGGGGGCAGACACTCAACACAGGAGCTGTCAAGCAATAGCAACTTTGCAGAGTGCCCTCTCACAATCTGGGACCCCTTGGGGGATGTCGGACTGCCAGTTTCTGGCCCGATCCCCACAGGCCAGGCTGAGGAACCCCACCTGCCAGAAGGACCCCATTCACTCTGCAGACACCCTTTGAGCCCCTGCACCACCCCAGGTTCAGCTGGCCGGGGAGGGACTGGGGGAGGTTGGCTCCAGGGTGTGTCCAGCCCATCTCACCAGTCCCACCCCAATGGCCACCATCTAATTAATTTACTTTCAATGTGCTTGAATCCATTCACTGGGCCTCTACTCTGTATATCTACACTAATAAAAGGGAAACATGCACATTGGTGTCACTCCGCTACACCCACCAGCCAATCAGGATGAGTATGCAAATTAACTCAGTAAAGATGGCAGTTAATTTGCATATGCAGGCGTGGAGCAAATACTCAAGAAGACTAAAGACAACTGAAGACTGAAGATGACTGAAGACTGAAGAGGCTTGGCTTCTCCGCTGCAGCTGGAGTGGAGAAGCCAAGCCTCACTGCGGCCAGAGCGGAGAAGCCAAGTTTCTCTGCTGCGGCCGGACCAAAGGCCTGGGTCCTGGGTGCCAGAAGAAAACCAGTGCCAGCAGCCAGGGGAAGGAAGGCCTATTGCACGAATCTTTGTGCAACAGACCTCTAATATATATATATATATATATATATATATATATATATATATATATATATATATATATATATCTTAAATGTTCCAGTGTTACCTTTAAAAAGTAAAAATAAAAAAGTGAAATTAATTTTAATATGTTACTTAGTCCAATGTACCCAAAATATTTTCAATAAGAAAGCAATGTAATAATTATTAATGAGATATTTTACATGTTTAATACTAAATTTTTAAAATCTAATGTGGCTTTTAAACTGACAGCACATGGCACTTCACACATTTCAAGTGCTCAATAACCATCTGTGGCCATAGGCTACCATAAAGGGCAAGCTGTAGAAGGTAGTACATTGTGGTATAGAATGCTCCAGAAAGGTTAGGTCCACTCAAAATAAGGCACAAAGTCTCAATTTCTCTAGGAGGCCTAGTACATTGGAGTCAAGGTAACTGAGTTGGTAGACCATTGCATGTCTATTAGTGTGCATCAATAAAGGAAATAATCTAAGAGAGATTTAACACATATTCACACACTTCTAAACAGACTATGAAATTCCACACCAAGTCACAAAGACATATCACTCATTAAACAAATGTTGATTGACCCTCTACTATGCACCAGGCATTACGCTTAGTACTGACCACTTCTACACAGTAGACATATGGACCTTATAATCAAGTGGGTAGAGAAACATAAGAAAAAAACAACAACATATAAATTTTAAAATTCATATCGTGATAAGTACCACGAAGAAATAAATGCTATAAAGTGATAAAGAGTTCAGGGTGGAGGGGTAGGTAAGGGAGCTTCTTATGTAAATAGATAAAAGAAACATTTTAATAATGAGGTAACAACTGAGCTGAGACATAAAGAATGAGAAGTGGTTAGACAGTAATAGTGAACAATTTAAGGGTAAAATAGGAGAGAACCTTAACCTAGGTAGAGGAAGTAATATATAAGTATTAAGATTATAAATATTCCACTCTTAACAGAAAAGGGGACTGGAAAAGATAACTGCAATAAGCAGAAGTTCATATATAATATGAAAAGTGCAAACAATTGAGACCAAAATAAAATCATTTTATAAAATAATCAAGTGATTCTAGCATGAATAGCACCCTGCTACCACCGAGTACTTGATTTGTAGATGCAGATAACTGTCTATGTGACCTCAAAATTAAGAGCAAAGTTATCGAAATGCATATTAATACTGTGAAGGAGCTTGGCTAGCATAGAATAATATATACAAGATCTTAAGCCCAGTGTGTAGAGGCTCAGAGATTTTTTCATCACAACCTGAAAAGTCAGTCTAGTTGCTTCAGACCAGTCAAATCTGCATTGATGAAAAAGCAATATGCAATGGAGTTATGAGTTATTAGTTGTTATTATATGGTTGATTTAGCACTATTTTAAAATGAAAGATGTGATGTTAGCATATCTTTAAGTAAGACAAATTAAAGGAGGTCAAAAACTGCTGAAACCAGATTTTAACAGGAATAGTTATTCTAAAAATTTAAGTGCTGAGCCTGGCCAGTGTCGCTCAGCTGGTTGAGCATTGTCCTATGCATCAGGAGGTTGCTGGTTTGATTCCTGGTCAGGGCACATGCCCAGAGTTGTGGACTTGATCCCCAGTATGGGGCGGGCAGAAGCCAGCAGATTGATATTGCTCTCTCATTCATGTTTCTATCTCTCTCTCCTTCTCCCTTCCTCTCTCTGAAATAAATAAAGACATATTTGAAAAAAAGTTTTCAGTGCTGCTTTAATTTGTTTAAATAAACAAGGATTAGGACAGTAGGGTGTGGTGAAAGTACATGGGATTTGCAGTTGGGAGACTCAGCTCTACTCTTGTCTCTGCCATTAATTAGTCATGTGGCATTTGATAATTTTCTCCAACTTCTCTAAGCCCTTTTGCTTCATTAGTAACATAAGCATGATGTATTAGAATCATCACAACTGGAACAATCGCAGGTGAGTGATGGATAATGGTCCAGGAATATTTTTCATGAACCCATTCTTTTGTTTTCTTTTTAATTTAAGTCATTTGTTATTTTCAATTGCAGTTGACATACATCATATTAGTTTCAGGTGTATATCCCAGTGATTAGGCATTATGTAACTTACTAAATGATCATCCCAGTAAATCTAGTACTCATCTGACACCATACATAGTTATTAGAATATTATTGACTATACTAGTGGCCCAGTGCATGAAATTCGTGCAGGGGGGGGGGGGTGTCCCTCAACCCGGCCTGTACCCTCTCCAATCTGGGACCTGTGGGATCGGGCCTAAACCGGCAGTTGGACATCCCTCTCATAATCCAGGAATGCTGACTCCTAACTGCTCACCTGCCTGCCTGTCTGATATCCCCTAACCATTCTG
Organism: Myotis daubentonii; assembly: GCF_963259705.1. NCBI lineage: Eukaryota > Metazoa > Chordata > Mammalia > Chiroptera > Vespertilionidae > Myotis > Myotis daubentonii. The sequence continues at coordinate 139,876,875 of NC_081840.1, read as the reverse complement.
CTTGCTGGCCTGATCACCCCCAACTGACCCCCGCCAGCCTTCTTGCCCCCAACTGCCCCCCTTGTCAGCCTGATTGCTCCCAACTGCCCCCCCCCCACTGGCCTGCTTGCCCCCAACTGCCCCCCCTGCTGGCCTGCTTGCCTCCAACTGCCCCCCCCCACCGGCCTGCTCACCCCTAACTGGACCCCCTGCTGGCCTGCTCACCCCCAATTCCCCCCCCCCCGGCCGGACTGATCACCCTAACCACCTCTGCCTCAGCCCCGCCACCATGGCTTTGTCCAGAAGGATGTCCGGAAGGCCTCCCGATCTAATGAGCATATTACCCTTTCATTAGTATAGAATAGAGGCCTGGTGCACAGGTGGGGGTCCCAGATCAGGGTGAAGGTCCCCTTTGGGGGTGGGGGTGGCCTAGGCTAGGGGCCTGGGGCAGTTTGCAGGCTGACCACGCCCTCTTCAGGGTGGGGTCCTCCACTGGGTGGCATGGCCAGTCTGGGTGAGGGGCTAAGGGCCATTTTCAGGCTGGCCATGCCCCTATTGGGGTGAGGGTCCCTGCTGGAGGGCATGGCTGGCCTGGGCAAGGGCTGAGGGCCATTTGGAGGTGGTTCACAGGCCAGCCAAGCCCCTGGCTTTGTGCGGAAGGACCTCTGGAAGGTCTCATGGTCTAATTAGCATATTACTCTTTTGTTAGTATAGATTCCCTATGCTGTACTTTACATCCCTTTGACTATTCTGTAACAACCTATTTGTACTTTTAACCCCTTCACCTTTTCACCCATCCCCCAACCCCTATCCTATCTAACAACCATCAGAATGTTCTCTGTATCTGTGAGTCTGTTTCTATTCTGCTTCTTCATTTATTTTGTTTTTTATATATTCATTTGTTGATGAATATGTATTTATTGTCATTTTATTGTTCATATTATACATCTTTTTTCATTTTCTTCTTAAGTGGAACTTCTATTCTAAATGATAGCTTTGCTAAATGCTAGTAGAGTAATCTTGGTTGTAGTTCCTTGCTTTTCATCTCTTTGAATATTTCTTGACACTTCCTCCTGGCCTGCAAAGTTTCTGTTGAGAAATCAGCTGACAGTCTTATGGGCGCTCCCTTGTAGATAACTGCTTTTCTCTTGCTGCTTTTAAGATTCTCTTTGTCCTTCACTTTTTGCATATTAATTATGATGTGTCTTGGTATGGGTCTCATTGGATTCATTTTGTTTGGGACTCTCTGGGCTTCCTGAACTTGTGTATCTATTTTCTTCAACAGGGAAGTTTACTGTCATTTTTTTTTTTTGTATAGGTTTTTAATTTCTTGCTCTCTCTCTCTTCTTTCTGGCATCCGCATGATTTCAATGTTTGTATGCTTGAAGTTTTCCCAGAGTCTTCTTACACTATATTCATTTTCTGGAATCTTTTTTCTTTTTGCTATTCTGATTGTTAGGCAGAATAGTAAGAAGCTAGGGCAATTTCTTAACAAGTGGAATAAGGAAAACTAAGACAAAATAATTAGACAAGGCCAAATAATTTGAGCAGTTTACAGCCAAGCCAGCTAATGAATCACAAGATTTTATTTTCCCTAACCAAGGACTACTAAGAGCAAATGGTTTACACATTCCAGACAGTCTCTCTTCAATAATGTTATTTAAAAATAACACTGACTAGAAAATAACCCTGGCCCCTTTATATACACATTTTGATGAATCAACATATTAAAGGACACACCAGAAAAGCTAATGAATATTCTGTTGGAACCCTCCCCTGAGACCTCCCTAGGAGTCCAGTTGGCCAAAGAAAGATAAAAAAGCCTCAAGACAAATGATCCACAAGTGCTGGAGTTAAAACATGTCCATGCCTTGTATCTCTGTTGTTTTTATCCTAAACTCTAAGGGACCCCAAGAGACTTGCCACCAAGGGAGCAGCAGGGAGCATCAACTCATCCTGAGCTTATCTCTTAAACCTGTCTCCAGGGCCTCCTTTTTCTCTGACTTCTCAGTGAGCTCACTTCTTTTACTGTAACTTAGAGATCTAATGCAGCCCTCCTAGACTCTCTCCTGGCACTTCTTCTACCTTGAGCCCTTCCTTTGTTTCGTTGTCCTCGGCTTTAATAAACATAGTCTTAAAATCACCTGGAATCATGCTATGAAATCTTTCCTACACAAAATTAAGAACACACACACTGCCAGTGGGTCCAAGGCAAACCCACTCCAGGCCCAGATCCTATCTGGTAACAATTGCATGTTTTCTGCTTTCTTAGCTTCCAAATCTCTGATTTGATCCTCTGCTCCATCTATTCCACATTTGAGTCTCCGTAATGTATTCTTCATTTCAGTTAATGTATTCTTCATTTCTTTTTTACGGTTACTAGATTTGATTTTATGTTTCCTATCTGCCAATTTAAGTTCTCTGCTAAGTTCAGCTACTCTTCCCCTAAGTTCATTGAGCATCCATATAACCAGTGTTTTGAACTCTGCATCTAAGTAGATTGCTTATTCTTTGAATCCCTAGTTGTAGGACTTCTATTCAACCAAATTTCATTCTGTTTAGTTTTTTTCTGACATTTTGCTCTGTCATTTAATTTGGGACCTGTTTCTTTTGGGACCTCCTCATTTTGGCAACCTCCTTGTGTTTGTTTCTATGTATTAGGTAGAGCTGACACATCTCCTGGGCTTCGTAGAGTGGCCTAATATCGTAGGCATCCTATAGGCCCCAGTGGCACAACCTCCCCATTCACTCAAGCTGGGCGCTACAGGTGTGCCTCTTCCCATATGGACTGTGTACAACTTTCCTATTGTAGTTGAGCCTTGATTGCTGTTAGCACATCAATGGGAGGGATTTAGCCCTAGGCTGATGGGCTTCAAGGACTGGATGCACCCACTGACTACCATGGAGGATCAGCACTGCAGGAGCCCAACCCACAGAGCAGGACTTATTTCAGTGGGGCTCTGCTGTCTGCTGAGTCTGCCCCTTGAGTGTGTCAATTGTGGAAGTAGTTGGGTGATGCTTTAATATGGTCTGAAACTGTCCACCAAGTATTCACTGCCTCTTAGGCTCCCAGTAGCTGCGGGCCAAGGTCAGCACTACCTGTTTTCTGCCCTGAGCCACCCAGCTTGAGCTACTGAACGATCTGCAGATGGCAGCTACTTCTGCTGGGCTTGGAGGTGCCCAGAGGAGGACAAGATATGAACCATGACTGGCTACTGCTAGTGCTGGGCCTGGTTCCATTTAGCAAGGGGTACAGGGCATGCTGAGGCCAGATGCCATTTGTTTGAGAGATTTTAGGAAAGTCCAAAGAATGAGGCAAGGCAGGCCATTAGTATGGAAAAGCCACTGAAAATAGTTGAGTGGGCCCACAAGTTTGGTGGGGCTGGGTCTTATGGAATCACCAGGGCAGGGCAAACAGTGTGAGCCAAGTTGATGGAGACTCGGATATTGTGCCAGCCTGCCAGTTCTGTGGTGGATGGGCTCATCAAAGGAACAATGGCCTCTGCCAACACTTATGTCCAGGAGAAAGCTGCCCCCTCACCCCAACTGCCACCTCTCACCCTAATGCCAGAGAATTCCGTTCCTCCCTATATGTCCCTGGTGTTGGAGCTGCTATCCCAGTGTTGGAGCTCAGAGGGAGTTAATCAGAGTAAATCTGTGTATGTGCCCTTTAAGAACTGTTTGGGACTCCAGCAGCCACTATGTCACTCAGCCTCAATTCCACTGATTTTTATAGCCAGAAGTTATGGCGACTTCTCTTCCCACCCCTAGAACCCTGTGTTTGGGGCCTGGTCTAGGGCTGGGATCCTTCACTTCTCAGTGGGGACTCCACAGCTGAGATATCCCTCCCTGTTTTTACCCATCACCCAACACTGGAGCTTGGCTGTACCACAGTCATGCCCGGAGCCCTGCCAGACCCCCACTCCACCAGATGCATGCTGCCACTGTAGCCTTCTGGCTTGAGATCTACACCACCACCTCCACCTGAGGACTTTTCACCAGATGCTCGCTCTGCTCACTTCTATTGCGTAAGTTTTCCCTCTCTGTGTGAAACCTGCATGTGACTCTATTGGCTTGTTGAGGAGGTCTCCCTTAATAAACCTGGCATTGTGGAAAGACATAATGTGTGTGGCTCCTACCAACTCTCTGAATGGACATTTCTCTGAAGAAGATATACAAATAGCTACTAAGTGCATGAAAAGAAGTTCAACATCATTAGTCTTTAGGGAAATGAAAATGAAAATCATAGGATACCATTAGTTAGCCACTAAAAGGGCATCTATAATAATAAAAGTGTAATATGGTAATTAGACCGGACAGCCGAACCACCATCTGGATGTCATTCCAGACATCCTTCCAGATGAAGCCACAGTGAGGGGCCAAGGCAGAGGCAGTTAGGGGCGATCAGGCAGGCAGGCAAGCCAGCAGTTAGGGGTGATCAGGCAGGCAGGCAAGTGGTTAGGGGTGATGAGGCAAGCAGACAGAGTGCTTAAATGTGATCAGGCAGGCTGGCAGGCGAGTGGTTAAGAGCCAGTGGTCCCAGATTGTGAGAGGGATGTCTGACTGCCACTTTAGGCCCGATCCCACAGTTGGACATCCCCTGAGGTATCCCGGATTGCAAGAGGGTGCAGGCTAGGCTGAGGGACCCCCCAACCCCACTGTGCATGAATTTCATGCACCAGGCCTCTAATAATAAATAAGACAATAACAAATGTTGGTGAAAATGTTGACAAGCAGGATCCTTTTTACACTGTTGGTAGGAATGAAAAGTGAAATAGTCACTTTGGAAAATAGATTAGCAATTTCTCAAAAAAGTTCAATGTAAACTACCATATGCCCCAGCAATTCTGTTCATAGGTATTTACACAAGAGCATTAAGAATGTACATCCAATGCAAAGATGTGCATGTGAATGTTCACAGCAGCATTATTCATAATATATCAAATCTAGAAACAACCTAAAGGTCCATCAACTAGTAAGTGAATAGACACAGTGTGGTACAGCCATATAATGGAATACTATTCAGCCATAAAAAGGAACAAGCTGCTGACAAAAGCTATGTCATGAACAAAGCTCAAAAGCATTACGCTAAGTGAAACTAGACACATGAGACCGCATATTGTGTTTCTATGAAATGTCCAGAAGAGGCATATTTATAGAAACAAAAGGTTCAGTGATTGCCTGAACCTGGAAATGGGAGCAAGACCTGTATGGTTTTATGAACCAATGTTACCCCCAATAAATTCAATAAAAAAATGAAAACTTAGAAAATATATTACTTAGGGCACATGCAAGTGCCATAAAACCATAAAGTAAAGTAAGGGAATGAAAAATGCAAAACAAGAATGTTCTCTTCTTAAACTGCATAATAAATATGCAGATACTCTTTTTTAAGACATTCATATACATTATAGAGTATCATATATGCATGATATTTTCACATTAAAAAAATATTTCCAGGGGATTCCAAAATGACAGCCAGGAGGATGGCAGTGAGGGAGAGAGTGTGAGTGAGAGGGCGAAAGGAATTCTTACTATTTGCAACAGTGTGGATGAAACTGGAGAGCATTATGCTAAGCAAAATAAGCCAGTCAGAGAAAGATAAATATCACATGATCTCACTCATTTGTGAAATATAATGGACAACATAAACTGATAAACAAAAATAGAACCAGAGACATGGAAGCACTGAACAGACTGTCCAACCTATGAGGGAAGGCAGGGGGTGAGGGGGTAAGAGATCAACCAAAGGACTTGTATGCATGCAGATGAGCATAACCAGTGGACACAGACGTGGGGGGAGGGCATGTGCTGGGACGTGGGGGTGGCTGGGGAGAGGTCAATGGCAGAAAGTGGAGACTTATGTAATACTTTAAACAATAAAGAATTTACATGTCAAAAAAATCTTCAGTCTGAAAAAAATCAACTGTAAATAGTCATAAGGAAATTTGGAGGGGGGATTAACATGTCCTAAAACTGATGATGATAGCTATACTATTGAGTAAAGTTTCTTAAAATCATTGAATTGTACACTTGAAATGAGTAATGTGTGAAATGTACTTCAATGAAGTTTGTTTTCAAAGAAACACCATCTCTACCTTTTCTCCACAATTCATTTGATCTTCTAGAATCATCCTTTGATTCTCTCCAGAATCATCTTACTTCTTATAAACCTATTTTGTATGATACAATTTATGTTTACTGATTTAATGCTATCTGTAAACATCTATGAGTGGATGGCCTCCTCGTTGATACAATTCATTATTTTATTTTATTTTACAAATAAATAGCTATTGGGGGTCTACTATGTGCCAGACACTGCTCTAGATAAAAGTGATATGGCAGTCAAATTTCTGCCATCATGGTGCTTACATTCCACAGAGGAGACCAACAGTAAGCAAATGAAAAATAACAGAATTTTCAAATTTAATAAGTTCTGTGAGGAAAAAACAAAGTAGGATTAGAAAATTTATAGAGATTGGTGGTCAGGGAAATCAACTCTGGTTAAATGGCATTGAATAGAAAAGTGAATGGTGTGAAAGATTGTTGCATGGGAAGACCAGGAAAACAACTTTCCCAACATAAAATAATGACCATAAATGCCCTGAAAGAAAATCAAGCCTCGTCTGTCCCAGGAACAGCAAAAGTGACTGTGTGGTTAAAGGCCAAGAAAAGAAGGAGGGAAAGAGAACACAAGGATCGAATCACACAGGGCTGTGTGCACTGTGGTAATGAGTTTCAGTTTTATTACAAGGACAATTGGAAGTCATGGGAGAATTTTAGCAGGAGTAATAAAATCAAGGGGGCTGCTATATAGAGTGGGAGAGGGCAAGGATAGAAGCAGAGAGACTAGTGAGGAAACTGTTGCAGTAGTCAATGTGAGAGATGCCAGTGGTTTGAACTGGAAGTGGAGGGAAAGCAGGATGATAATGGTCAAGATGGTTGAAAGTTGTTGAATCAGGGTTGTCATTTTCTGAGTCAAGAACATTACCCATTAACACCCTCTGTATATTGGATGCAAATAAGATTTTTCTAGTGTCAGAATAATATCAATATATAAAATAATTTGTGCAACCTCCATTTGGGAGTAGAATCCCAAGTTTAGGTTAAAAGCTATTTCTATTTTTAGAAAAATCACTGTTCTTGCCTATCAGTGTAAAAGTGGTTATGTCCTAATTGGAAAATGAGCAGAAGATATTAACAGAAATTTCAAAAGAGAAGAAACATATGTGGCATATGAAGAAAATGGTCAACCTCAATAGTGACTGTGGAAATGCAAATCAAAACATGAGATACAAGTTAAATCTATATGATTGGCAAAAATTAAAAAGTCTAATATTGCTAAGTTATTGTCACTAGATGTTGAAAGGATGAAAGAGATATGGATCCACAAAATTTCTTATGCACTGTTGGTAAAATTGTAAATTAGTGTGATCATTTTGGAAAATAATCTAGCATTATCTTATAAAGTGAAACATTCACCTCGATTATGATCCAGCTCTTCCGCGCTTAATAGATACACAAAAGAAACTCTGGCACATGTACACCCTGTGATATGTACAAGACTTTTAATAACATCACAGTTTAAATAACAAAATCCTGGATAAACCTAAGTGTTCCTCAACATGAGAACAGGTGAATACTCACACATATGAACATGAAAGCAAGGAAATCATGAACACAAGATTCAGGGAGATGGCTGAGCTCCTTAGGTTGGGTGATGTCTGGAACAGAATAGTGGTTACTAGGTGGCAGATTCACAAGTGGCTATTTTAAATAATTAAGTAGACGATCAGGCCTTCCATTGACTGATGATATAAGGGTATTGAACAGAGATTATGGTAGATCCTACGCTCTATTAAAGAAGCTGAAGAAAGGAAAGGGAAAGGGAGGGAAGAAAATAAATAACTATTAATTTTCATATGTCTATGGCCTTGTCCCCAAATGAATGATCCTTGTGGGCTATATAACCCCCTCACCCTTTACAATTCACTGGGCTGACAAGTCTGACAAGGCAATGGCGCAAATGCTCCAGTAGTGCCAATATATTACTCAGAACACAGTCATCTTTTCTGGCTGACTTTCCCCAATGGTCAACAGTCCACTTGTGGGAAGTGTCAGTGCCCTGACAGGCTTCTGGAAGAGGTATTTGGGATCAGGAAAGGTTTTCAGTGCCTACCTTCAACCAAGTCTTTGTGACAATAACAAGCGTTATTCACGCTCTACTAACCCTTCATCTTTGATGGCAGCACTTCAGGCTGGAGTTTGATTTCCCTGTAAGAGAGTCAAGTCCGTTTTTCTCTCCATATCAGTCTCTAAACTGTGTCACCTCAAAGACCAGCTGGCCCACTTTCCAGATGGAGCCAACATCATCTTCTATCTAATTCATAAATCATGAACAGAAGGTGAGGAAATGAGAAGCTGTGAACCCACTGGGAGAGGAGTGCAGCTTCCAGCATGGGGTGCACACCAAAACCACAGAGGCACAACAAATGGTTTTTTTCTCCAGAAAGCCAGCTTTAATTAGTGACAGAGCAGCCCGGTTCCAGATGAAATTATCCTGGACTTCAAACAAAAACAGTAATATTGAAATTCTAAGACTTATCACAAATTTAATTTGACATATTTCATGATGCGTGTTATGATAATTATGGCACCTGAAGATTACATATAAGTAGTAAATAAGCCATTCACATATTTGACAATAATAGCAATTTCTTGGATTCCCTCAGACAAAGATGGGAAAGAGAAAAAAATAAAGTTTATGAGCTTCTCTCCTGCCAGAAGGGCACAGGACACTGCTTCAGTTCTCCTTCCCTAAAAAGGATGTAAGGTGTGAACTCAGGGAAGAAGGCTGACCTCCCACAGAACCTGGGTTAGAGAGCCTTCTTTTAGTCCTCTTGGGAGAAGAGAACAGCCAGATACATGGAGAGCCTGATTTCTGTGTTCATTCTGTCTTCATTTAGAAGTCAAAAGTATCAGGTCATGTCCCTCTGACAATAGACAAGCAGAGATAAGCACTGCCTGGGGGCTTCTTTTAAGCATCGAGAAACTTGAAACAAGTTACTGTTTAGTGAGAGAAGGTGGGAAGGACAACTAGATGTATTAAGCAACCCAGAGAAATAGCCATATTTTCAGTACAACATAATAGTGTTTAGATATAGTACAACATAATAATGTTTAGGCATTATTAATAACTTTTTACTACTTAACTCATTTCAAGTAAATTAAGAATTGAAGTGAGAAAGGCCAGATCACAGAATACCTCTTAAAAAATAGTACAGCCCTAACTGGTTTGGCTCAGTGGATAGAGCGTCAGCCTGCGGACTGAAGGGTCCCAGGTTCGATTCCAGTCAAGGGCATGTACCTTGGTTACGGGCACATCCCTAGTGGGAGGTGTGCAGGAGGCAGCTGATCGATGTTTCTCTCTCATAGATATTTCCAACTCTCTATCCCTCTCCCTTCCTCTCTGTAAAAAATCAATAAAATATTTTTAAAAATAGTAGAGGACTTTAGACTTCATTCATTGATCATCATAAATTTGTCTCTAAACTTGACCTGCAGATCATGGGAAAGAGTCATTCACAGAAAAAAAAAATGCCCAGGAATAGTCTCTACATTGCCAAATGATTTCTGAATTGGCATAATCTTAAAAATCAGAACAGAGCTTTCTGCAAATTATGATTTTTCCCCCTCCAGTTTATTGGCTTTGTATTACAATTTTTATCAGGGGAGTTGGGTTTCTCCCATCCTCATGCCCATTCCCTCCTGGGATGAAGGTAGATTTGGGACAAGGATCAGGAGAGAACTGAGCCACAGTGCTAAGGGGTAGATTTTTTAAAATAATTCTTTACTGTTGAAAGTATTACATATGTCCCCTGTTTTTGCCCATTGACCCCCTCCAGCCCACCCCCACCCCAGCCCCCTGCCTCAGGCCCTCACCACCTCATTGTCTGTGTCCATAGGCCAAGCATATATGCACTCAAGGTCCTTGGTTGATTACCACCCACCCACCCTTTCCCACCTTCCCTCCAAGATACTGCACTCTGTTCCATGCTTTCATGTCTATGGATCTACTCTGTTCATCATTTTGTTTTGTTACTTAGATTCTACATATAAGTGAGATCATGTGATACTTGTCTTTCTCTGACTGGCTTATTTCACTTAGCATGATACTCTCCAGGTCCCTCCATGCTGTCTCAAAGGGTAAGAGATTCTTCTTTTTTATGCTGCATAGTATTCCATGATATACACGTACCACAGCTTTTGTATCCCCTCATCTACTGATGGACACTTGGGCTATTTCCAGATCTTAGCTATTGTAAATTTTGCCGCAATAAACATAGGGGTGCATATATTCTTTCTGATTGGTGTTTTGGGTTTCTTAGGATATATTCCTAGAAGTGGGATCACTGGGTCAAATATTAGTTCCATATTTAACTTTTTGAGGAAACTTCATACTGTTCTCCACAGTGGCTGCACCAGCCTGCATTCCCACCAGCAGTGTACTAGGGTTCCTTTTTCTCCACATCCTCACCAGCACTTGTCATTTGTTGATTTGTTGATGGTAGCCATTCTGACAGGTGTGAGGAGATACCTCATTGTCATTTTAATTTGCATCTCTCTGATGATCAGTGACTTTGAGCGTTTTTTCATATGTCTCTTGGCCATCTGTATATCCACTTTGTAGAAGTGTCTATTTAGGTCTTCCTTTTGTTAAGTTGCATGAGTTCCTTATATATTTTGGATATTACCCTTTATCAGATGTATCATTGCCAAGTATGTTCTTCTATATAGTGGATTCCCTTTTCGTTTTGTTGATGGTTTCTTTTGCTGTGCAGAAGCTTTTTATTTTGATGTAGTCCCATTTGTTTATTTTCTCCTTAGTTTTCTTTGCCCTAGGAGATGTCTCTATAAACATATTGCTATGAGAAATGTTTAAGGTTTTGCTGCCTATGGTTGATTTTTGAAGTGTGAAGAGTGAAGAAGATTTAAAGAAATCTGTCTCTGCACAATGTACCCCCTAAATTCATGTTTTAAATATATATGTATATTTTAATCCTGACCTGAGAACATGTTTTTATTGATTTTTAGAGTGGAAGAGAGAGATAGAGATAGAGAGAGAGAGAGAGAGAGTCATCTATGTGAGAAAGAAACATGTGAGAGAGAAACATTGATCAGTTGCCATCTGTTCATGTCTGGACTGGGATCAAACCCACAACCTAGGTATGTGCCCTGACTGGGAATTGAACCTGCAAACTTTTGGTGCATGGGATGACACTTCAATCAACTGAGCCATTTGGTCAGGACTAAATTCTTTTTTTAAGATTCTTTTTCCTTATTTAAACTTGTCATTTGAGCAACTGAAGTAGAAATATGAGCTCAGGATCCCCCTCTCAGTGAGAGAAGCACCTCCTACACAACATCCTCACCAAAACAAATCTATTAAAACAGTCTCCAATCAAAAGTCAAGAGGAAATCAGATGGGAGCTAAGGAAAAAGTGGCATTGAGTAGGCTTGTCAGCCTAGTCATTCTAGATCTTTCTAAGATCTCAAAGTTATCTCTCATAAGCTGTCTTTTCCTGGTTGGGTTTCACTTTTGTGGAATTTTTTTTCTTTTTCTTTTTCTTTTTTTTTAATATTTTTTATTGATTAAGATATTACATATGTGTGCCCTCTACCCCCCCCCCCCCCCCGCTCATCCCCTCACCCCTCCGTTGTCCGTGTCCATTGGTTAGGCCTATATGCTTGCATATAAGTCCTTTGGTTGATCTTTCCCCCTTGCCCCCACCCTCCCCTACCTTCCCTCCAAGTCCCGACAGTCCAATCAATGCCTCTCTGTCTCTGGATCAGTCCTTGTTCATCAGTTTATGTTGTTCATTATATTCCACAAATGAGTGAGATTCTGTGGTATTTATCCGCTCTCCACTTCCATCCATTCTGTGGCAAATGGTAAGAGTTCCTTTTTCTTCTTCCTCTTCTTAAAGAATACCTTTCAGCATTTCATATAATGCTGGTTTGGTGGTGATGAACTCCTTTAGCTTTTTCTTATCCGTGAAGCTCTTTATCTGACCTTCCATTCTGAATGATAGCTTTGCTGGATAAAGTAATCTTGGTTGCAGGTTCTTGCTATTCATCTCTTTGAATATTTCTTGCCACTCTCTTCTGGCCTGCATGGTTTCTGTTGAGAAATCAGCTGACAGTCGAATGGGTACTCCCTTGTAGGTAACTGACTGTCTTTCTCTTGCTGCTTTTAAGATTCTCTCTTTATCTTTTGCTCTTGGCATTTTAATTATGATGTGTCTTGGTGTGGTCCTCTTTGGATTCCTTTTGTTTGGGGTTCTCTGCGCTTCCTGGACTTGTAAGTCCATTTCTTTCACCAGGTCGGGGAAGTTTTCTGTCATTATTTCTTCAAAAAGGTTTTCAATATCTTGCCCTCTCTCTCCTTCTGGTACCCCTATAATTCTGATGTTGGTACGCTTGAAGTTGTCCCAGAGGCTCCTTACACTATCTTCATATTTTTTGAATCTCTTTTCTTTTTTCTTTTTCGGTTGGGTATTTTTTGTTTCTTTGTATTTCAAATCTTTGACTTGATTCTTGGGATCCTCTTGTCTGCTGTTGGATCTCTGTAAATTATTCTTTATTTCAGTCAGTGTATGCTTAATTTCTAGTTGGTCCTTTTTCATGTCCTCCATGGTCTCACTATACTCCTTGAGGGATTCATTAAATTTATCGGCGGTTTCCATAAAATTCTTGAAAAACCTTATAAACGTGGCCTTGAACTCTATATCCAGTCGTTTGCTTTCCTCCGTTTCTGCCATTTGTGACCTTTTTCTTTGTCTCCGCATTTTGGCTGCTTCCCTGTGTTGATAGAGTGGCCCTGCGCGCCAGGTGTCCTGTAGGGCCCAGTGGCTCAGCCTCCCCAGTTACCTGGGGTAGACACTCTTGGTGCACTCTTGGTGCCTTGGTTGTTGTAGGATCACTGGGAGGAATTGACCTCCAGGCCAATTGGCTGTGGGAATCAGCTGTGTCTGAAGTGGGAGAATGGTCCCCCTCTGACCACTGGGTGCAGTGGCTCCTGGATCTAAGGAGGTGCTAATTCAGCCCCTGCCTGAGGCCACACAGCAGGAGCCACGAAGAGGCTCAGCTGTGAAGCAATGCAAGCCGCTGCAGGGCCTTGGGCCTTCTCTTGGAAGTTCCGGGTCTGCCTGGCTGGGCTGTAGTTAGGTACATTCACATGCAAAAGCCTCTGCCGCAGCCTGGGTGGGGCGGGGTCTCAGGGAGTCAAAGGGCGGTGAAAGCAGCTATGGTGATTCTCCGCACCCGGAGCCGCGCGTCTCAGTGTCCCGGTAACGGCTGCAAGCACCTCTGAGGGAAAGCCGCCCTCAAGTTCGCCCGCTGCAGCCTGACAGACCAGGCCCTCCCCGTATGAGCCCTGGGTCCCCAGAGACCTGCTGGAACCGGAGTTCAGAGCAGTAGGGAGCTTGTGATTCAAAAAGACAGCCGCGTCCTCAGGCGCCACCCTCTTTCCGCGCACGCAAGCCGCCACCGTACCTCTGCACTCCACCTCCGCACCTCTGCACTTCACCTCCGCAGCTCCCCTGGCTCTCAGCGTGCCCCTGTTTTCTTCTAGTTGTAGAAATTACACTCAGCCAGCCTTCCTGTTGTTCTGGACGATGTTTGCTCTGACCCTTGCGGTATTCTTCAATTGTTGTGTGAGGCGACAATTTCCCGGTGTTTATCTATGCCGCCATCTTAGTTTCTCTCGGAATTTTTTTTCTTACTATAGGAGTGGTAAGGCATTAAAGTTTGGGGTGTGAGCCAAGAAGAAAATGGCTACGGAAACAACCTGGCTACCTTTAGGCTAGGGTTCTAAGACATTGGAACAAAAGAAGTCTTTGCAACAGCTTGTGGTCCAGCTGAACTCACCAGCATCAGAAGAGCTGCATGCAGGCTGAGTGAAATTCTGTAGTAATAAATACTATTTATGACTGGAGGTTGCTTTTCACCTCCTACACAGATGGCTCCCTGGGGAACCTCATTCGGTTGGGCTGAATTTGCAGATCCTGATCATTCGTTAGGACCAAGACTGACTAATATCTCCTACTGCCATCACACAGCTCAGAGGTGGCAGGGAGGAGGGATACTTGTGACTAAGCAGGGTAAGCCAGGGTCCATGCCCTGTGAGTCTGAGCTGGGCAGATCTCTCCCTCTGTGATTCAGAAGCAACTCAGGGGAAAACCTCGGGTTCTCAGAGGAGCCACATGAGGACATATTCAGACGCAGTAGTAGGCAGCTGTCGCCATGCCTCCATCCTCAATCCTTAGTTTTGCTCCTGTCCTACACAAACAGCCTTTTCCTGAGGTCTGACCACTGGGAAACAGGAGTCAAGAAGCTAATCACCCACATTTTGAAACCCCAAACTTTTTTGTTTTTTGTAGTATCACAAGGTAAGAATCTTAGTGTATACACTCAGATGTAAATGGAATATGGTTTTTAAATATTCTAGGGGAAAAAATAATTTTTACTTTAATATTTTACCTCATAAACAAATCAGAAATTCACCCTCAGACATTCTGGAAAGATCTACCTCTCTCACACCAGGTTGGGTTTGAGTATCAGGGCTTCACACAGTGACAGAGTGTGGGTACTTAATCCTCAGTCATCTGTTTATTCTACTTACCACCCAAATTCCCACTGTTCCTGATTGTGCGGACCCAAGAGCTGTCTGCTACTTGCCAGGCATCCATGGGCCACAGGACTCTGTGCCCCACGCAAAGCTGAACTCAGAGGTGCCTGTGATCTAGGGTTCCCAGATGGAACAAAAACAAACAAACAAAATTCAGATAAACAAATAATTGTGTAGTGTAAGTATGCTCCATGAAATATTTAGAACACGTACCAAAAAAATTAGTCATTGGCTTCTTTTCAGAGGAAACACCAAATGGATAACTCTGGTGCTGCGGGAGGGCCCAGAGGCATGGGGGCGGAGCGGAGGGGCTGGAATAGGAGTTCGAGGTGGCTTCTGTGGAGGATTTGGCAGCGGCATCCAGGGCCCGGGTCGAGGCTGGGGTCAGGGCAGGGGCCAAGGCCGCGGAGCTGGCAGAAGGACAAGGACAAGGAGTGGATCCCCGTCACCAAGCTGAGCCTCCTGGTCAAGGACATGAAGATCAGATCCCTAGAGGAGATCTATCTACTCTCCTTGTCCATCAAGGAGTCTGAGATCATTGACCTCTTCTTGGGGGCATCCCTCAAGGATGAGGTCTTGAAGATCATGCCTGTGCAAAAGCAGACACGTCCTGGCCAGAGGACCCGGTGCAAGGCTTTTGTCGCCATTGGGGACTACAATGGACATGTTGGTCTAGGTGCTCAGTGCTCAAAGGAAGTAGCCACTGCCAACTGTGGAGCCATTATCCTGGCCAAGCTCTCTATTGTCCCCGGGCCACGAGGCTACTGGGGAAACAAGCTCGGCAAGCCCCACACCATTCCTTGCAAGGTGGCAGGCGCTGTGGTTCTGTACTGGGGCGCCTCATCCCTGCCCCCAGGGGTACTGGCATTGTCTCGGTCCCTGTGCCCAAGAAGCTGCTGCTGATGGCCGGTATTGACAACTGCTATACCTTGGCCAGGGGCTGCACTGCCACCCTGGGCAACTTCGCCAAGGCCACCTTTGATGCCATCTCTAAGACCTGTGCCAATCTCACCCCTGACCTCTGGAAAGAGACCCTGCTCACCAAGTCTTCCTTTCAGGAATTCACTGACCCTCTTGTAAAGACCCACACCAGAGTTTCTGTGCAGAGAGCCCAGGCTCCAGCTGTGGCCACCATAATTTTATGCAAGAAAAAGAAAGTGAATTAAGTCTGCTTAAAAAAAAAAGTGAGTCACTGTCTGTGTGAATTTCAGAGTTAACTGGATGTCCTGTGTTTTAAAATCTGACAACCCTTCTGTGAACGTCCTGCCAATGTTCCTCTCAGATCTTGTTGCCAATGTGGGGCATCTCCAAACACAGGACCTGGGCCAGGTTTGCTCTGGGATTAGAAACCTCTTCTAATACTAGACCAGGGGAACTTTTGTTTCTGGGAAATTATTGTTCTCATTGGAATTACATTTTTTAAACTAAACTGAGACCATCCTGCAGATGATACTGCTTTTCACGGGCCACATACCTGCCCTGAGGCTATGAATTATCGGCCGTCACCTTGAAATGGAGGAGGGGGATGGGATGAAAGTCTCAATGTTTATGTACATTTTTTATTTAGTTCTCTCTCTCTCTCTCTCTCTCTCTCTCTCTCTCTCTCTCTCTCTCTCTCTTTCTCTCTCTCTCTTTCTCCTTTTCTCTCTATCTCCTCTTTCTGCTTTCTTTTTGCAATATCAAAAAAAGTGTTGAAAAAAATATTTTTTTATTTAGGTCAAGAGATCAGATAATTCTTACACTATAAAAGAGATTTATAAAAATACAATAAGATTCTTAGAATCCCAGGAAGTCAGTGTCCCTTAGAACACAAATACAAAGAAGTAAACATGCCCACATCTTTTTTCTAAATTTACCTTTCAAGACCTTAGACTTTCAAGACCTTAGACTTTTTTCCATAAAAGTGTGATCTCATTGTAACTCAAATGAAAAGTTTCTGACAACTACATATATTTGCTTTAAAAATATTTTAAATTTACTTTTTATGCATTTAATTTTATTGTTGACTGGATTATTCCAAATACATTCGAATGAATGAATGAGATGACTGCACCAAAATGTGTGGGGGGAAAAAGATACTCATTGCAGCATTATTTATAAAAAAAATACCAATGTAAGTGTCCTTCAATTGAATATTAATTAAGTAAATTGTGCTATAATTACCTACTCTGGTTATTAAACCTGATATTCATCATTATATCAGAGTTTCTAAAATAAGAAGTTAAATGATATAAAGAGTGGAGAAGAAGATATAAAACTGTCATTTTCAATGACAAAATAATTATGCATGTATGAAATCCAAAATAATCTAGATTAATTATTTGAATTATAATAAATAAATTTCACAAGCTTGCCAGATACAAGGGCAATAAAAAATCAGTTCTATTTTATACCAACTTAAATAGCTTGAAAATAAATTTTCATTTATAGCAGCAAATGGAAGAGAAATATTTTCAAGGACTCTATATAGAAAATTGCAAAATATTACTTATATTAAACCTTAATATTTAAAACATTAAATGTTAGACCTTCTGTATATCAAAGGATACAATTACGAGTAAAAAGGCAAGGAATACATCAGTGAAATTAAAGGAGACCAAATAGGAGAAGGGGTATATCAAGTTTCTGAATTACAAGAGTCAATATTTCTTAAATGTCAATTCTCCTCTAAATGTCCCCAGATATCAAAACCTATGATAAAGCTGCATTAATTGACACTGTGGTAATAGCTCAAGGATTGACAAAGAGATCAATGAAACAGAATAGAGTTCAAAATCAGAGCCACACATGTGGTCGCTTAATGTATGACAAAGGTGGCGCTGCAAAACAATAAACTGTGTCAACTGGTTTACTCAGGGCCACCTTTAGGACTGAGATCCTCATTCTCCCGTTGCTGGGAAGGTTGGCTGTGGTGGTTTACATCTGCATCTCTCTCAGGAATTTCACTTAGCCAACGAAGCTGCTTCATCTAAGATTATACTCTCCCTCTGAGGCTATCCCAAAACCAATGACTGACTTATGCAAGCGTCCAAAATCCTGACCCTAGCCTAGATTGGTCTCTGAAGGATGATTCCAGCTCAAGAATGTTTCTTGGGAATAATTTAGGTCTCTAATGCAACTGTATCTTCCCCGCTGAGCATCTCCCTCCACCCAACCCTGCTTCCTCTGCTCCCTCTCAGGTTGTCCCTAAGAGTTTTACCCCAGCAAAACTCCTGCATACAAATCTCAATGCCTATAATTCTGTTTCCTAGGGACCTCAACCTGGAGCACATTGGAAAAAATTAACCTTGACCCTTCCTCATACCTTACATACAATCATTTCCATGTGAGAGTATCTCTAAATGTGAGTGGTAAAACATAACATTTCTAAGAAGGTTTCTAATATAACAGAGCCTCCACTATTTTGGAGTTGAGAAAGATTTCTTTAAACAAGATACAAAGCACTGACCATAAAGAAAAAGACTATAAATTGGACAACATTAAATATTAGACCTTCTGTATATCAAAGGATAGAATTAAGAGTAAAAAGGCAAGAAATACAGCGGGAAAAGATATATATTATGTATAATCCACAAAGAGTTTATATTCAAAATATATAAAGACAAAACTTAATAATAATGTAGGCAACCCCAAAGAAAAAAGAGCAAGAGACTAAAATAGCTACTTCTTTCCCCCCTCTTCAACCCCTGCCCCCCTACCCCCCACAAGATATAAAAATGGCTAGCAAACATATAAAAGGGAATTCAAACTTGTTGATACTCAGGGAAATTCAAATTAAAACCACAATAAAATACTCACCTCAACCTCACAGGAATGGCAGTACTGACAATACCAAGTATTAGTAAGAATGTAGAGCAACTTGAATTCTGAGACACAGCTTGAGGAAACTTGTATTAGGTAGGCTCACAAATTGAGCATGTGTATATACCATGTATGTCTATTTTAGGAATGTCTCCAAAGGCATACTGTACACATATACAAACAACTTGCACATAAATTTTCATAGCAGCATTATTCATAATAACCAAAAATTAAAATTGTTCAAATCACTGTTAATTTTTATAGGCAATAAAGAGAGAAATAATGCAGGGAAAATAGAGTCAAAACAAATGAAGAGTAATTAGGAAATGCCTAAAAGTCATCGGATTGTAGTGAGGCAGAAGATCTAGAAATTAGGACAGTCGTAAGTGAGAGAATAGTAGGGGAAAATAAATTTAAAATTTAGATATGGTGTCTCAGACAATCCTATCTAATAAAAGAGAAACATGGTAATTGGCATACGACCGCTACCCTTCCCATTGGCTAATCAGGGAGATATGCAAATTAACTGCCAGCCAAGATGGCAGCCTGCAGCCAGGCAGCTTGAAACTAACATGAGGCTTGCTTGCTTCAGTGACAGAGGACTCCAATGTTCCCCGCCTACCTTGCCGGCCTCTGAGCCTGCAGTTTAAGAAACATTGTAACAAATATAGAAGCTAAACAAAACCTCAGAAACGTGCTTTCAACGAGCCGGGATCTCAGAGCTGGAGTTATACATTGTTTTGATTATAGAACCGAAACAAACCAGATACCTGCTTTCAGCAGCAGAAGCCTCAGAGCTGGAGCCTCAGAGCTAAAGCTGGCCCAGAATAAAAAAAAAGAAAAGAAAAAAAGGAGCAGTTGGGAGCTTCCGTCATCTGCCAGCCTGAAAACAGCCCTCAGCCCCTCACCCAGACTGGCCAGGCACCCCAGTGGGGACCCCCACCCTGAAGGGGGTGTGACCAGCTGCAAACAGCCATCATCCCCTCACCCAGGCTGGCCAGGCACCCCAGTGGGGACCCCCACCCTGATCCAGGACAAACCAGCCAGCCCCACCCATGCACCAGGCCTCTATCCTATATAGTAAAAGGATAATATGCCTCCCAGCACCGGGATCAGCGGAGCCACGAGGCCTCCCAGCACCGGGATCAACGTGACAGGGGGTAGCGCCCAAACCCCCTGATAGCCCTGCGGCTCTGTGTGTGACAGAGGGAGGGGCCACAACCTCCTGATCAGCCCTGCTCTGTGCCTGATACGGGGGAGCTCCCCAAACCCCTGATCGCACTGCGGCTCTGTGTGAGACAGGGTGCGGCGCCCCAACCCCCCGCCACGGGCCCTGCTCTGTGTGTGACAGGGTAGAGCCATAACCTCACCATCGGCCCTGCCCTGAGTGTGAGAGTGGCGGTGCCCCAACCCCCTGATCGGCCCTGCTCTGTGGGTGATAGAGGGTGGCGCCCCAACCCCCTGATCCGCCTTGCTCTGTGTGTGACAGGGGGGAGCTCCTCAACCCCCTGATGGGCCCTGCTCTGTGCGTGACAGGGGAGAGCTCCCCAACCCCCTGATGGGCCCTGCTCTGTGCGTGACAGGGGAGAGCTCCCCAATCCCCTGATTGACCCTGCTCTGTGTGTGACAGGGGGCGGCGCCCCAACTCCCCAATTGGCCCTGCTCTGAGCCCAACCAGGGGCTGTACCTAGGGATTGGGCCTGCCCTCTGCCACCTGGGAGCAGGCCTAAGCCAGCAGGGCGTTATCTCCCGAGGGGTCCCAGACTGCGAGAGGGCACAGGCCGGGCTGAGGTACCCCCCCCACCCTCCCAAGTGCACAAATTTTTGTGCACCAGGCTTCTAGTCCTATCTAATAAAAGAGAAAAATGGTAATTGGCATATGACGATACCCTTTTCATTGGCTAATCAGGGCTATATGCAAATTAACTGCCAACTAAGATTGGCAGTTAACTGCCAACTAAGATTGGCAGTTAACTGCCAACAAGATGGCAGTTAATTTGCATATGTAGGCACAATGCAGGGAGGCGAAAGGGAAAGCAGGAAGAAGCCCCCTGCCACTGACAGTGATCGGAAACCCCGGGGGGAGCTAAGAGCCATGATCAGAGAATCAGGTGCCTTTTCCGTCCTGGCCAGTGATAGCAGGAAGTAGGGGTGGAGCCAGCGATGGGAGCTAGGCACGGTCGAAGCTGGCAGTCCTGGGAGCTAGGGGTCCCTTGCCTGGGCCTAAAGCGGAGCCCACAATCACGGGGCCACTGCAGCTGCAGGTCCCCACTGCCCGGGCCGGATGCCTAGGCCAGAGGTGTTAGGCCTGGGCAGGGGCAGAGCCTGCAACCATGGGGAGCTGGGGGTCCCCTGCCCAGGCCTGACACCTCTGCCAGAGGCCTCAGGCCTGGTCAAGGGGCCGATCCGGTGATTGGTGATCGGAGGGTGATGAGGGTCAACTCCTCTGGCCGAGGCATCAGGCCTGGGTGGGGGGCGGAGCCGGGGATTGGGGGGATATGATGGTCCCCTTGCCCAGGCCTGAAGCCTGGGTCAGAGGTGTCAGGCTTGGGCGGGGAGTGGAGCAAGCGATCAGCGGGAGATGGGGGTCCCCTGCCCAGGCATGATTCCTGGGCCAGAGCCAGTGATCAGGGGGAGATGGGGGTCCCCTGCCCAGGCCTGATGCCTCTGTCAGAGGCGTCAGGCCTGGGCAAGGGGCCGATCCTGCAATTGGAGGGTGATGGGGGTCAACGCCTGAGGGCTCCCAGTATGTGAGAGGGGGCAGGCTGGGCTGAGGGACACTCCCCCCCACACACACACACACACCCAGTGCATGAATTTCATGCACCGGGCTCCTAGTCCTATACAATAAAAGAGAAACATGCAAATTAACCATCCCTCCACTACACTCAAGCCACGCCCACAAGCCACACCCACAATCTAATCAGGAACAGGTATGCAAATTAACCCAACTAAGATGGTGGCAGCCACAGAGCAAGCAGGAGCCTTGGGTTGCCCCTGGCAATGGAGGAAGCCAAGCTTCCCGCCTGCCCTGGCCAGCCCTCAGCTCTGCTCAAGGCTACAAAGTTTCAATTATAGAAAATAAATACAGTGGGGCCTTGACTTACGAGTGTCCTGACTAACGAGTTTTTTGAGATACCAGCTATCTCTCGGCCAATTTTTTGCATTGAGTTGATAGAGTAATTTGAGTTAACGAGCTCCTTAACAAGCTCCATAACGAGCTTGGTCTCGGAACAAATTAAACTCGTAAGTCAAGGCCCCACTGTAAATCCCAGATACCTGCTTCCACTTGGCCGTGGCCTCTGCTCAAGGAGGGGCTGGATGCCTGGGTTGCCAGGGGCTCCACTCAGCCAGACCTAGGCTCTGCTCAAGGCTACAAAGTTTCAATTATAGAAGATAAATAAATCCCAGAAAAAAAAGAAAAAAAGGAGAGGTTGGGAGCTTGGGTCCCCAGAGGCATGGCCAGCTTGAAAATGGCCATCAGCCCCTCACCCAGGCTGGTCAGGCACCCCAGCGGGACTCCCCCACCCTGAAGGGGCTGTGGGCAGCCTGAGAACGGCCCTCAGCCCCTCACCCAGGCTGGCCACACTCCCATGGGGTGAGGGTCCCCACTGGGGAGCTTGATCAGCCTTCAAACAGCCATCAGCCCCTCACCCAGGCTGGCCAAGCACCCCAGTGGGGACCCCCACCCTGATCTGGGACACCCTTCAGGGCAAACCAGCCGGCCCCACCCATGCACCAGGCCTCTATCCTATATAATAAAAGGATAATATGAAAATTGATCCTAACAGCAAAATGACTGGTCACTATGACACACACTGATCACCAGGGGGCAGACACTCAATGCAGGAGCTGCCCCTGATGGTCAGTGCACTCCCACAGGGGGAGCTCTGCTCAACCACAAGCCAGGCTGTTGGCTGCCAGCGCAGCGGTGGTGGCAGGAGCCTCTCCCGCCTCCTCAGCAGCTCTAAGGATGTCAGACTGCAGTTTAGGCTGCTCCCCACTGACAAGTGGACATCCCCCAAGGGCTCCCGGGCTGCCAGAGGGATGTCTGACTGCCAGCTTCGGCCCGATCCCCCGGGGAACAGGTGGACATCCCCCAAGGGGTCCCAGACTGTGAGAGGGCACAGGCTGAGCTGAGGGACCCCTGCCCCCACCCCAGTGCACAAATTTTTGTGCACCAGACCTCTAGTTAAGAAATAATCCTCGATTTATTTGTAAACATTAATATAATTCATTCCTTTTCTCTAATGTACTAGATAGCTTATTATTAGAAATGAGAATAAAATAAAATTACAAACTCCTTCTTTCTAAAAAAAAAAAAGAAAAAGAAAAGAAATGAGAGAACACAAATAAAGTAGTTTACCCTTTTCATGAAGAGCTCCCTTGCAGACCTCTGCTCCCCTCAGTTGTCCCATGCAGTAGTAGCATTCCTTACCACTAGCACCACTGCCATCAGCCTGGAATCAGGCAGCTTTCCTCGTGCAAGCCTATGATAGTTAATTTTATATGTCAACTTGGCTGGGCCATGGTGCCCATATATTTGGTTAAATATCCTGGATGTTGCTGGATGTTGGATGAGATTAACATTTTAACATCTAAATTGGTGAACTTTGAGTAAAGCAGATTGCCCTCCATGTGGGTGGTCCTCATCCAATCAGTAGAAGGCCTGAATAGAACAAACTGATCTCCCCTGAGCAAGAAAGAATTCTGCCAGCAGATGGCCTTTGAACTCCAACTGCAACTCTACAACTCTTCCCTGAGTCTTCAGCCTGCCAACCTATTCCATTAGATTTTTGGAGTTATCAAGGCTCTGTAATCAGTGAGCCAAATTCTTATAATAAATCTCTCTCTCTCTCTCTCTCTCTCTCTCTCTCTCTCTCTCTCTCTCTCTCTCACACACACACACACACACACACACACACACACACACACACACAGCCTTGGTTCTATTTCTGTGGAGAAGCCTAATACAAGGCCTAATATCTGTGAAAAGTCAATTCCCCCACATGGGCACTTGGGTGAACCTGGCATGAATATAACTGGCTTCATTACATCCTAGTCCTAAGTGAAGCCTGCCATGTAAGTTCCTCTATTCTCTCTTGAAACTCACAGTTCTTCCCTCCCAGTCTTTCCAACCCCATTTCTTCTGTGTCTTTACAGGGACCAAATTGAAGACTATCAGCATTTTTATGCACGTGTTGTATATCTGTGCAAAGTGCTGGCCCCTGCTTTGCTTTTGTGTCAGCTGTAACATCTGGCTGTCCTCTGAGGAGGCTGTGTCATCTTGAGTGTTTCTTGACATTCCAATTTCTTCAGGATTCTTCTTCCTTTGAGTTTCTATTCAACAGATTGAAACCCTCTAAAACTAAGCCCTTCTCTTTAATGTCAAAAGTATCTTAGATTTCAATTTTTTTCTGTAATAGAACCACATTCCCCAAGGTCAGGCTTGCTCAGCTCTGCTACTGAACAAGGCATATCCTAAGGTTACAGTTTCTTCCCCCTGGCTAACTCCAAGAAATCCTTCCCAGACCTAAGGTTGATTCACTAACTGATTATTCTCTAGCTGAGAATCTTGCCAGGGCTTTAAAAAATATAGATTGCTGGGCTACTCGCCCAGACTTTTTGCCTCAGTAGGTCTGGGGAGGGGCCTGGGAATTTGCACTTCTAGCATGTTCCCAGGTGAAACTGATGCTGTGGATCCAGGGACCACACTTTGAGAACCACTGCCTGGTTCTGGTTCCTGACTTGCTGTCTCCTACACCAACTTCCTTTAGTCCCTAAATCTTTTGTAGATTCTCTCTTCTGGTTTAGGGTGGAACTCAAAGTGGGGAAATGGAATTATAGATCTTATACAGCCTTCCACTACAGGGATATGCCAAGGATAGCAGGAATTTAATTCAACATCACAACCATTTTTTTTTAGTGTCTGGTATGTTAAAAAGCACTGGTGGGAAGTGGTTAGAAAGATAAGTTTCTGCTCTCAGGCAACTTAACATATAATAAGGGGGAAAGCCCAGCACAACACTAACTATAGGGACCTCAGGCAGAGTAAAGTGGTCCTGTCAATAATTAGATAGCTAAGGCTCCTCTCAGGCCTTAAAGTCTTGTACTATAGATATTCAACTTTAAGCCACCTGTTCTATTGAAGGAAAAACTGAAGCTTTGAACAGATATGTGACTGTTCCAGATTAGCATAACACATTAGTTACAGATCCTCAATTAAGGCTTAAATATTTTTATGACAGCAGTCAGGCAATTAGGAAAGTTTAACTGGCAACTGAAGATATGCAACTGTTTGCACAGGACTGAGATCAATGCTCTGTAGTTGTCCCATCAATGTGGCATTTGCAGCCATGAAAGTGGACATAATCTAGAAAGAGAAAAGAATGGGACTCTGTGTCAAGCCTTGATAAATGCGCCCACTTAGATACAATGGAAAAAAAATATATCAGAAGAGGAGCTGGATTTTCATTCGCCACATTTATATCAACAAATACATAGCCCCAGATTGCCACCACCTCAACATATTCAAAATCCATCTCAGAGAGCTGGGCACAGTGATGGAAAGCAAGCGCTCTTCCTTCATATCCCATCTCCACCATGCATAAGCCGGATGACCAGAGCAAGGCACTGAACCCCTCTCTCTGCTTCAGTTTCCTCCTTTGTAAAATGAGGAAATGACAAGACTGACTTCAGAAGGCTGTTGAGAAGATTAAGTGAGGTGGTACATAATACGCATTCTTTAAATTTTATATAAAAAAAGAAAATGTATCTTGTTTCCAATCTGGTTCTTCTTCCTTGTTCCCTGATTTGGACCAATAACATTGCCCTTCATCTAGTCAATCTTCCTAGAAACCTGAGTCATTTTTTATTCCTTCTTCTTTCTCATTCCCCACATCCAGTAATTCACCAAATGTTATTGATTCTAGCTCCACAGTGTCCTTCAAATACAGCCACCTCTCTCTGTGGCCTCTATGACTACTCTCACTACAGTCCTTAGCACTTTCACTTGGACCATGGTCATGCTGGAATTTCTGTCAAAAGTGTCTGCACTTCCAATGTGTTAGCTATACCCACCCATTCTCTACCTCGAGGGTGGTGTTTGTAAACCCCAGGTCATTTTGCAGCCTTCCCTGGCAGTTTCTTTTTGCGGGCAGCATTAAGTTGATGTTCTTCAGCATGCCATTCTAGGCCTTTCACAATATGCCCTGATCTACCTCTCCATTTGGAGTAAAAATATTTCACCTTTTACTTTGAACCAAGAATATATCAATATGGATCAGTGCATTTTAAAAATTCAAATGAGTAATTGTCTTGCAACTGCGTATTGACTTGGAAGGAGGAAGCAGTGGTTTTTATTTGACTCCTAGTGGAAAATGCAAAATGCCTTAGTAAACCTTGCAGAGATTCCTCACCACTGCCTCCCGTAACTAGGGAGACCCATGTGTCCTCGTTTGGCCAGAACAATCCTTGTTTACAGCTATTGATCCTGTATAATTCTTAAGAGTTCCCCTGTTTTCTTCTAAAAAGTGTCCTAGTTTGGGCAATAAGTTATGTGGTCAACTAGAGCCCGCCTTGCCAAAATCAATCAGTCTGAGATGAAGGGCAACAATGGAATGATCACCCCCCATTCTCCCCACCCATCTTATTAGGCAGTTGGCTTTGAAGTCACTCTTCACCTCTGTCAGCATCTCCTACTTCCTTTTGGAAGCACTTTAAGGCTGCTTAATCCTTGCTGAAGCATCTCTTCCAAAGCATTGCTTCATACTTCCCAACAGCTTTATTACAAGTCACCGCATAGCCCTACACTCTGGACCTAGTTGATGATAAAAACTAATAACTAAAAAGTGGCTAGATGTACCACCTTCCCAGAGAGCATTTATGAATTTTAGAAGGACCTTAAGAGCCCTGACCAAAGGAATGACTAATGGAGGGAATATAGGAGAATTGTGTAGGTGTTGGCAATGTCATTAGAGTGATGCATCAGAGGCCAGGGATGGCATGAGGGACCAAGGATGACGTGAGCCATTGCTCACACCCCAGAATGAGGAAGAATAGGTGTGGGGGAGGGGCAGGGAAGCGCACAATAATGAATGATCCTGGAAACTAAGAGAAATGTGAAAATTAAAGAAAGGAATGGCTCAGGGAAATTACAGATGGGGACTCTCTGGCCATGTATTTGGAAATTGAACATGAGAAAACATTTTCAGAAGTAGGAACTAGCAGTATTCCAGCCAATCCAAAGCAGGCAGACAAAAGGCAGGATGCATAGGATGACAAGGGTTCTGGTTCTTTGGGGCCCCCAAGCTCCCCTATGTCTGTTCAGTACTAAGGGGTGCTCTAGCACCAGCTTCCCAAACATTGCTGTTCAGGAGGCAAAGGTAAGAAAAATCTAACATGGAAAAGGGAAGAGCTGACTTTAATCAAGAGTATTTACAAGGTGCTACAAAGGAAGATGAAAAGACAGAATAGATCCTGTCTTGGGAAGAGTTTACAGACTAAGACAAGAGAACAAAGGCATTTCAGAGTGTTTTCAGCCATCTTTTTCTTTCCTCCCTTCTTTCCCCTGTTCTTCACTGTCTCCTTCCTTCCTTTCTTTACTTCCTTGTTTTCTGGGTGTGGATGTGGATTTTTGGCTGGTGTGCCTTAGTCTGCAAACTGACTTGGGACATACCATAGATGCAGGGACTTCCAAGGAGGTGGAGCCCCCTCAGGGAAAGGGGGCAGATAATGGGGGAAACTGCTATAAGCAGAAGCTCAGTACCAAATATGACCTTATTCACCTTTTAATTTAAAATTTGTTATATCCTTTTGTGGATTATATAGAAATTGGCCAAAACCTGGGTCAACGTCTGTGAAGAAGACCCCTAGAGGCTGGGCTTTTTCAGTCTGGGAAGACTGTTCTCGAACTATTCAAGTGCTAATTCATGGCTGGTAACTTTATGGGAGACAGAAGATAATAATCTGACATTACTAGTATTAATATTAAAAATAAACATAGCTTATGAGTCAAACAATTTTAAAGTTTTGAAAAAGTATTCTATAAATAAAAGAAATACTATGTAAGGGGGGAAAAAGTGTTGGTGAGGATGTGGAGAAAAGGGAACCCTTGTGCACTGTTGGTGGGAATGGCACTATGGAAAACAATATGGAAGTTCTTCAAAAAGTTAAAAATAGACCTACCATATGATCCACTGTGCACTGACTTGGAAGGAGGAAGCAGTGGTGTTTATTTGACTCCACCAATTCCACTTCTGGGTATATACCTGAAGGATTCATTCAATAAATCATAGGGCATATGCTAGATTATTCTATTAAAAATCATAAGAAATATGAACAAGATGAATGTCCATATTACAATTAATTTTAAAAAGCATTTTTATAGAACAATATGACATAATTTCTATCCATGTCATATTGGTATATAGCACCAAAAGCACAGGTGACAAAAAAGTAGATAAATTGGATTTTACCAAAATAAAAATTTTGTGCATCAAATGACATTATCAAGAGAGTGAAAAGTCAACCTACAGAACGGGAAAAATATTTACAAATCATGTATCTGATGAGATTAATATCTACAGTATGTAAAGAACTACAGCTCAACAACAAAACAGACAACCAAATTCAAAAAGTGGGCAAAGGACTTGAGTAGACATTTCTCCAAAGAAGATATACAAATAAGCACATTAAAAAAGACACTCAAAATAAATAGTTATTATGAAAATGCAAATGAAAACCACAATGAGATACTACTTTACACTCATTAGGATGGCTATTATTTAAAAAGAAAAATAAGGAAAGGAAGGAACAGGTCTTGGCAAGGATATGGAGAAATTGAAATCCTTGTACGCTGCTAGTGGGAATATAAAGTGGTACAGTCATTATGGAAAACAGTATGGCAGTTCCTCAAAAAATTAAACATAGAATTACCATATGACTCAGCATTTCACTCATAGGCATATACCCCAAAGAACAAAGTAAGGTCTCGAATAAATATTTGTATACCAACATTCTAACATTATTCATAATAGCCAAAAGATGGAAACAGCCAAAATATCCAACATATACATGGACAAACAAAATGTGCTATATGATTCATCTTAAAAAAATGAAATTATTCTAGATGCTACAACATGGATGAACCTGGAAACAGTATACTGAATAAAATAAGCCATACACAAATATTGTATCATTCCACTTATGTAAAGTACCCAGAATAATCAAATTCATAGACATAGAAAGTACAATAGTGGTTACCAGAGGCAGTGGGGAAGAGGAAAATCGAGAGTTACTGTTTCATGGGGACAGAGTTTTAGTTTGGGATTATGAAAAAATCCGGAAGTGGATAGTGGTGATGGTTACACAACAATGCGAATACATTTAATGCCACTGAGTTTCCCACTTCAAATTTATTAAAGTGGTAAATTTTATGTTTGTACATCTTACTACAATTTCAAAGCCAAATTAAAAGGTATTGAAGAGCTTTAAACAGGAATTCTTGCTATTTTAATTACTGTATTTTTTAGAGATCATTTTGTTTGTTTTATGAAGGACAGATTTTCTAGGGTGGGAAAACAAGATAGAAATAGATGTGAGGGTTGAAGGGTTAGTGACAGTAGTCATAGAGTTAAAAGGGCAGGTTTGAGACTTTGGAGAGAGAGCCACACTGTGCTCCAGTTACATTGTTCTTCCTACACCAACCCACATGTGTCCCACCTCGGAGTCTTTATACTTGCTATTCCACCTGCCAGGTTGTTCTTGTCACAAATCTTAATATGGCTTTTCTTTATTAGTCATATCCCTGTTTAAATATTAGTTCTTCAAAGAGACATTCCTTGACTACCCCAGATAATTCCCCCTCCCCCTCTCCCCACACACACCCCTTTCCCTATCTGGTCCCTACCCCAATATATTTTCTTCATAGTAAATAATCACTAACTGAACATGTATTTACCATTTGTTTATTTAACTATTTGTATCCACTTTCCCTTTAGAATACACATGGAAGAGATTTGGTCTGTAGTTTTTGCCTCTGAATCCACTGGGCCTGGCTATTGTAAATGTTCAGTAAATATCTGTTACATGGATGAATAAATGAGTGTAGATGGAAGGAGGTGTAAAGATTTGTTGGTAGAAATACAAAGGAGGTTCACTCTTTTTGTGTGTGTCACTTTTGTCTCAAAGTTATTGGAGGAGAATTAGTTTGTAAGAAAGATATGTTAAGAGAAAAAAAGGTTAAGGCATAAAATAGGAGTGTGAAGACATAGAAAATTAGAATTGTTAAGTGACTGGTTCAGCCTGTGGTTACAAAGTCAAAGCAAATTCACTCAACCAATATTTGACTGCCTGCTCTGGGCCAGACCCTGTGCAAGTTGCTGGTAATTTAAAAGAGGAGGAGTCTGGCCAAGGACAATTACTTTACATTCCAAAACTTGACAATGGGAGTGTCCTTTCTCCCCAATTTCTAAAAGTTGTACTGAAAACAGTGACAAAAGCTGAATTTACTTGAGTTCATCTCTCATTTTCTGAGCACTTAGGTGATGCAAAACATTTATTCAGCACTGAAGGATTACATCCTAGTTACAAAATACATTGCCCCTGCCCTCACAGATACTACAAACTACTTAGAAAAGCTCACTATTTAGACAGGCCAACAATACACGTAACCCACAACTTGAGGCCTTGAGGCCCAGGTTAAACTGAGCCGAAAGTATTGGGTAAAAATCCATTGACCGAGACTCTTTGAGCTAGCCTTTTGACTTCTTCTTGGTAAGGGTTTTATTTCCCATTTGGAACTGGTCTTCCTTATGAAGGTCCAGATTAGGACTGCATAGTAGAGGGGCCTGTGTACAGAACGGGCCTCTATAGGAAGCATATCAAGGGACATGTGTTTGATTGCAAGAAACAGAAAACCCAATTCAAACTACACAGGAAATAATATAATATATATTGCATGTGTCATTGAAAACTCCAGAGATAGAGTGAAATCCACTTACTGTTTGTCAAAACTCTGGCACCATCCTAGTGGATGTCTCCCCTCTGCCATCTTGTGTGTGTTGACTTCATCCTCAAGCCTCCGATTTCCGCATCACACCATTTTGGAAGAGAAGCAACCACCAAAAGTCTTCCACTCTAACTGACCCAACTTAGTTCTCATTCTCATACCCCTTGGAACTAATCACTGAGACTAGGGCAATGTCAGGGTCTGACTTCCTTAGGTTTAGAAATAGGAAGGAAGTAATCTCCAAACCAGTCACCATGGCAACAGGAATGAGATTATGCTGATTGGTTTAGGTCAGCCAGAACCTCCTCCCACTTTGGCTGAGGTTGGGGTGGTCTGGAGTCCGCCCCACCCATGAACATTGTGTTAGGAAGCAGGAAGAGGGGATTTTGCCTGAAAGGAAAGCAACAACATACACCACAGGGGGACCCTCCCTCCCAAAGTGGAGAGATTCCGACTCATTCACTAAAAGAAGGCAGCAATATGGTGAGTGATATCTGGGGAAATGAATCGGTGCCTGTAAAGCATTTGTAAGAATGATCCCTAAACAACAAGAGTGTCATCATTGGAACGCTCGGTACACATGCTAGCTGCGATTGCCTGGGCTCAGGACTGTTTCACTGCTGTGGGGCTGGCAGCAGCCTCCTTGCCAAGACTTACTGTGGGCCAGCTGAGCCAGAGAAGCTTGGGGGGTTATTTAGCTCCGTTGATCTCTGTGACAGTCATTACCGATTTCATAACACAGCCCGCTCAGCATCAAAAGAAAAAAGGGAGAAGAAGGTCAGCAGCAATAAAATTAGCACATCTTCTTGCAGCCCCTCCTCAACACAAATAAGAACACTTTTCCAGGAATGAACAGGCCCTTCGTTGACTCAGTATCTCTCATCACTCTCTTCTCTGATGGGAGCAAGTCGATTGCCAGTTGCTGATCAGCCACATCCCTCTCATCTGGGTGGCCACACCACGTGGATAAGAACCCTGGTTTGGGGGTCATCTCAGCTGGGTTCCAGACCTGGCCATACTGTGGTATCTACTGTGTGGCCTCAGTCCTTTTATCTCTCTGGGTCTAAGTTGCTCCTCTGCCAGTTGCCCTGTCAAGTTTTAAAATCCTAAGTTTGTATGACTCCAGGTAAACTTCCCTGGCAGAAAAGTCCCAATCCTAGTTCAAAAATTTGTAACTGTTCTTAGTTTGAGTGCTCCAGAAAACAGGCTCCCACGTGGAGATTTGTGTGAGGAAGTTTGTGGGGCGTGCTCTTGGGATCAACACTCACGATGGAGGGAAGGAAGAGGGACAACAGGTAGAACTGTAGTTCAGTCTTAACGCTGGCTTCAGCCATGCTCATGCCGGGAGCAGCAGAGCTGCATGGCCCTTTATAGCCTGAAAAGGGGTCAGGGGTCAGGTCTGGGGTTTTGCCAACAAGGAGTTGGATGCACCTCCCCCCCAGAGAGAGAGCCTGGCCTTGAGCAAGGCAGTTTTCTTAAGCTATTGGCAATTGCCTAGGAAGGGCTCAGTCATGAACTTTTAACAGCCAACATTCCCGGAGATCAGGGGACTGAAGGCCTCAGTCCTGAGGGGGATTTGGGTATCTGAATGATGGACAATCACACCCACTTCATGTCCTACCACCATACCTTCAGAATATGGGACCAGGACAACCAGGGGCCATGTCTCTTCCTTTCCAAGTCTCTGTCCCCATGTGATAACCCAAGGTACCTGCTTTTTTCCAAGCGATTTCCTGGAGGGAGCATTAACCCTGGAATCCTCCTTACCTTGTTTTCATCCAATGACGTGACTGAGCATAACTCAATTATGCAAACAGCCCTCAGAAAAAAGCCTGTCTCCCGGCATTACAAAACATTGTTACTTTGGCCCTTATGAACTAATGCACTGCTTTTTAAAGGGAATTTTAATTTATCCCCAGAAAAAAAGAATCTGATGCATTGAGTGCTTGAGAACAGCTATATGCTTACATATCCTTGTGACAGCTGATAGCACCTGGTGTAACATCATTAACATTTCCTTAATTTATACCCAGGGAACTAGAGGCCAGCAGTCTTTTTCTGGAGGGGCCCTATGTCTGAGGAGCTCTCTCCTTCCCAATACTCAGAGTGAGGGGGGAAAAAACTTCTCTATACACTGAGATGGCCTAGCTAATTTTAACATTTCTTTTTCCTTTACCTGCTATATTTCTCTGACTTAACTATTTTAGAGTACCCTTTTCTTATATTTCTGTCCTTTGGTTTTGAACAAAAAGCATGTCTTAAATATATCTAATCAATAAGAAAGATGCAATTCCATTACGCATCACTTCCCTTAATAGGACCTATTTTAAACTTGGACTTCCTGGAACTAAGCTATCGAGTGGTTTATCAGAAATAATTATATAGTTTGAATAAAGTATATTTGCAGGTCCATATCTGCCTCTATGGATAGAAATTTATACAAAGCCACCACAAGAACTCTCTTGAAATGATATCCTCATTTAAGTAGAATCATCCTGGGTGGCTGTTTAGAAAGGATATAGAGACAACCTCCTCGCCCCCCTCGCTCCCAAATAGTTGTTTGAATTCAACTTTCCAAACATAACTCTATGTGGCAGAAGACATTATTCTAGCTGAGGAAATTCTCACCATTATAAATCAATTGTAATTTTTTTCTGAGAGTCTATGCCCAACCCTTCTGGTCAGTAGTATATCAAGAAGTATAGAAAATTCCCTGCCCTTGAGAAATCTCATTGGGGAGAACAGACTAGCACAAGAAATAATTAAAGCACAGTTAAATCTAAAATGCTCTAAGTTTAGTGGTGACTCAGGGAGGGGAGGGTTCAGTCCCTGCAGGCTGATGTAGATATGAAAGCTTTTACAAAAGGGTTAGGAATGAAGCCTTTGAAAGCCCCAGTTGAACTGCAAATATATTTTCTGGGAGGGGCAGTGTTTTGAGTGTTCATTACTCTTTAATGCCTTATCTATAAATTATTGATTAGACTGCTGAACACTGAGTTATACTTGAAAGGAAGAGCTGACAGTGGGTCAGGTGAGCTTAGAGAAAGAAAGGACCCAGAGAAGGTCAGAGAGCGGGTGGTGCCACTTGAGGAAGGGCAGGCCTGGACGAGAATCCCGGGGATACTGACCTTCAGTCCGTGTGGACAGAAAGGCTCAAAGTAGGGAAGAAGAGGAAACCAGGAGAAAGGTTCCCCAAAACAATATCTGCCTACTTCAAAATTCAGGTCCAAGTGTAAAGGGGATTGAGAAGTATTACAGCCTCTCTGGTCATTTAAACAACCCTGATCCTGGACATAGTCCCTATCTGCAGAGGGGACTTGATCGTCCCTCCCTTCTTTGCTAATTCTCAGCCTTTAAACGTGGTAGAGATCAGAAAGAGGAAGATGTGAGTCACAGCTGCATGACTCAAGACTTCCAACGAGAAACCTAGAGGAGTAGGCAGCAGGCAGCCGATAACAATAACTGGTATTACTTGAGCAACAGTGCTGCCTGGCACTGTTATATACATTTATAATCAGAACCTCATGTAATCTTCAAAATCATACTTTGAGACAGTGGCTATCTCATTGCATAGATGAGGAAAATGACCCTCCTGTAGATTGTGTAATCTGCCTTAACAGAGCTCATTACAATGAGCTCCATAATTCATTCGTTGAATGAATATTGAATGAACGAACCAGTTAAGAATATTCCATGAGAATGAAAATTATCAAAAGTATCAAGATTTGTAAAATGCCTGAGTACTGGCAATGTACTTTCATCCTTATTATCTCCCTCGATTCTCACAATTCTGCAAGGAAGACTTTACTCTTTTCTTCTGCAGAGAAGAAAATGGACAACCAAAAAGGGTATGTGACTCACCTGTGATTTCTCAGTTAATAGGAATAGCTTGAAACAAAATCCAAATCCAGGTGTTTGAACACCAAAGCCACCTTTGTTCCCATCAAAGGCTCCAAGTCCAGAAATAGAAAAATAATCTGAGGGCTGAAGGGAAAGGGTGCCCTCACATGGATGAATACAGTTACAGCACATAAAATTGGTTTGACTTTCATGATTATTTTTCTTATAGTTCCCCTCTAGCCCTATTATCTTGCATACAATACCTGCCTTTTTTCAAAGGGGAATTTGTGTGTGTGAGTGGAATTCTGGCAGGCAGCAGGGGAAGGTAAACATAGACAAAGACAGCATCCTACCCTGAAGCCGGTCTTGAGCAGGGAAAGGGATAATCACAGAATTATCCCTTGGAGAGGAAAAGCCAACAGAATCCCTGCGGCCTGTGAAAAAGAGAAAAGGGAGCAGAGAGGAGCAAGAACAGACTGGAAAGGTGACATTGGGGCTTAACTGGTGAGAGACCTTCCTGAGTTCGTGCCACTGGGGAGGTGACCATGGCAGTGAGGTCCCTGGGAATAGGACGCTTCAGCCAAACTCCCTGCCCATCCCCCAGTGGCCACCCCACAATGTCAAGCCTTCTCTTGGAAAGGCTGCATTGAAACCATTAAGATAATGCATTCCTTGCTGACTTTGCCATTGGGAGCACCAGGCCCATCCCTTGAGCCAGACTTTCTTTGACTGGAAGAACTAGAGGACTTGCTTCCATGAGAACACAGTTCCCCTGCCCATTTATACCATTGATGAGCTAGGGGAGATCCCTGGAAAAAGTCACCCACCTACTTCAACAAGGCAGGGAAATCGCCAAGGACACACAGATGGAGAGGAGTCTTAGGGAATGTTCCTGCTAGCTTGAAATGGCAGCTAGAAGTTACCATGGCAACCAGATTCCCTGCCCACCAAGCTATGAAGGAGGGAGAGGCCTGCAGAAGGGCTGCAAGAGCCAGTGCAGCTCTGGGCTCCCACCCCTACTCTGTTGGGAGGGTCCTTCTTAGGTCAGAGGCATCCCTGGGAACCCAGCCCTTTCTCGTGGTTTCTGGAAGGACTATATGGGTATTAGTTCTTTTCCATGAAGGGATAGTGTTTATGGAGCAGGAAGACAAAAACATGAATAAAGAAAGCAAATGGGTGGCTGCTATCACTCTCAACAGTGACTTTGTCATTGGGAGGCATTTGATCTGCATGTGTTCTACATAACTTTCCTTATCACTGTCTCTCTTCTTGAGTTCCCTCCGGTAAATCCCATAACTTGAAGTAATGTATCTAATACTCAAATACATGAGTTGTGCCTCTTGGGGGCAAAATGAGTGGACAGCGGAGCTGGGTAGTTAAGGAGAAAACAGGTTCAACCGGCTTAAATTTGAATATTCAAGTTATCCATGTGTGTGTGATTTATATGATTGAAATTTAGTCTGACCATGAAAGAGATGGAATATGAATAGAAACAAAACTGCTTTAGGAGCCAAAAGGCATGAGTTCAAGTCCCAACACTGTTGATAACAAAAAGTATGTGACTCAGTCAAAGAACAGCCTTTAGAGTCACAGGCATCTGGGTCTGCCTCCCTGTCCTTTGCAATATCTACTAGTAAAATTCAGAGACCAAGATGAGTGAAGGATGAACACATTCGTATATAATTGGCTGGGGTTTTAAAGACAGCTTTATTGAGATATAATTGACATACAGTATGTAGAGCATATTTAAAGTGTGTCATTGATGCATAAAGTATATCATTTGATACATTGAACAGATGCATACTCCCTAGAAAGCATCAGTCCAATAAAATGAATATATCCATCACCCTCAGGACTCCTTTGCCCCTTTTTAATTTCTTCCTACCATCCTCTCCTGCCCCCACACCTAAGCAACTGCTGTCAGCATCTACTTTCTGTCAGCATATATTAATTTGCATTTGCTGAAGTTTTATAGAAATGGAATGAGTATATTTTTTCTTTATTGATTAAGGTATTACATATGTGTCCTTATCCCCCCATTGCCTCCTCACCCCCCTACTCATGCCCTCACGCCCCAGTGTCTGTGTCCATTGGTTAGGCTTATATGCATGCATACAAGTCCTTTGGTTGATCTCTCCCCCTTACCCTCACCCTCCCCTACCTTCCCTCTGAGGTTTGGCAGTCTGTTTGATGCTCTGTCTCTGGATCTGTTTTTGTTCATCAGTTTGTGTTGTTCATTATAGTCCACAAATTAGTGAGATTATGTGATATTTATCTTTCTCTGACTGGCTTATTTCACCTAGCATGATGCTCTCCAGTTCCATCCATGCTGTTGCAAATGGTAAGAATTCCTTCTTTTTTACTATAGCATAGTATTGCATTGTGTAGATGTACCACAGTTTTTTAATCCACTCATCTACTCTATTCTAAAAAACTAGACAGTATATTCTTTTTTGAGAGTCTGATTTCTTTCATTTGGCATAATTATCATGAGAGTCATCCATGTTATTTTGTGTACCAATACTTCATTCCTTTTTACTGCTGAGTGTATGGATGTATTGAAATTTGTTTATCCACTCATCTGTTGATGGACATTTGGGTTGTGTCTTGTTTTAGGCTATTACCAAGAAGCTGCTGTGTACAAGTCTTTGTATGAACATATATTTCCTTTGTTTTGGGGCAACATTCTAGAAGTGGAATGATTGGCTTATATCATAGGTATATGTTTAACTTTTAAGTAGCTGCTGAATTGTTTTCCAGAGTGAATCATTTCATCAGGAAAGTATACAAGTTTCATTTTCTCCATGCCCTTATCAACATTTGTTATGGTCAGTCTTTTTTAATTTTAATCATTCTTACAGGTGTATATGGTATCTTGTTGGATTGGTCTTTTTTTATTGCAATTCCTCTAGTTGGGTTATTTTTGTTGCTTTGTGGGTTCAGAAAAATAGCATCACTTGAAACATTATGGGTGTGTGTAGTGAGTTACACCAGCTAACAGGTGTGAGAATGAATTAGATTTACTTCACCATCACTTTACTGTCCGGGAATGACACTGAGACACTGCAGATAATGCCACTAGCATCTTGTGCTAGGTGATGACAGTTACAGCTACTATTCATCAGCTTCCTAATGTATATCAGACATTGTGCTCAGGGCTTATGTAAATCCTTTCTTTTCATCTGCACAACCCAGATATTATTATCCTCATACAGAATTGAATGGTACTGAGGCTAAGAGAGGTTAAGCAATCTTTGCCTAAGGTCACTTGGGAATAAGTAGGAAATTCCTGGCCCAAAGCCAGCCCTGGGTGCAAAGCCCATACTCCTAACTGCTGTGTTCTAAGCTTCTGTGGTTAACTGCCTACCTCACCATGGCATCTGGATTCATTGGAATAGGATAATATAAATGAAATGGAGACAATTATTATTAATTTCCTTCTCACATTTGGCATTTAGTCTTGAGTGCTCTAATGATACCCTGATTTCTTTCCTTGCTTTAGGCCATCATGCTCATGCTTCTCCGTCAGCTGCTCTGTGCTTTGCTTATAATGATCTGATTAGTTCTTAAATTTTACAATAGTTCTGTGATTTACATTTCTTCCCAGTATACATATAGAGTACCTACTGTTGTCTGTGCAAAGCTAGTTTTATATCAGCTGCTATAAGAAAACCCATAAAGACAAAACATATAAAATCTTGTTTTAACATCCTTACAAATCTGCTGGGAAAATGAAAATAATTCAGGTCAATATCTGATCATTTGATCTATCCAAATATCTATATAAAAGTACTCAATATTACTAGTTGTAAAATATGCAAGTTGATATCAGACACCATTAGTTCTATGTCAATAATACCTCAATAAAGCTGGGGAAATTCTTTTAATTAAAAAAATCAGATATCAGATATTTTTACGTATCTCATTTTATCTATTTGTATAGGTATGTTTACATGCATACACACACACACTAGTGCAGTGGGACTATCATACACAACAGGAAGAATTTTTAAATTGTAATCACCTTTCTCAAAAGAAACAGGTAAAATATATATATATATATATATATATATATATATATATATATATATATATCCAGAGTGCTTCTATAACTTGGCCCAGTGCTTATCTTTCTAAAAGTTTAACCTAAGGAATGAAACTGAGAGCGAACGATTTACCTAAAGACTGTTAATTATTGCAATGGTAGAAATATAAAAACAACTGAAATACTGACCAGTAGAAGACCAGTTATAAATGAACCTTGGTACAGACATATATGGACTATTATACAGCTATTAAAAATTATGGTTTTGCTACATATTTAAAGACTTCAGGTAATGCCAACTTATGCTAAGTGAAAACAAGCAGGAAACAAAATTGTATGTAGAATATGATTCCAATCTTTTAATAGAAATTACATGTATATGTATATACACATATACTTAAACTTTATCAAGTACTTACATTTTTGTTTTCAGACAATAAGGTATGGGAGGAAAGGCACCAAAATTTAATAACAGTGATATTTTGTGGGATTTTAATTTTATGTTTCACCACATTTTTGACAATCAGAATCATTACTTTTACAAGCAGAAATAGAAATATGGCCTTAACCGGTTTGGCTCAGTGAATAGAGCATGGGCCTGCAGACTGAAAGGTCCCAGGCTCGATTCCGGTCAAGGGCATGTACCTTGGTTGCGGGCACATCTCCAGTAGGAGGTGTGCGGGAGGCAGCTGATCAATGTTTCTCTCTCATCGATGTTTCTAATTCTCTATCCCTCTCCCTTCCGCTTTGTAAAAAATCAATAAAATATATTTTTAAAAAAAAGAAATAGAAATATGTTGTTGTTGCTGTTGTGATTGGTTTTTTTTTTAAGCAAAATAATAAATGAGCCAGGCTATGACAACTCACAGCCTGAATTTCTACCTAATCTCATGCACATAAATAGGGCTAACTGAGGCTTGGAAGAGCCACCCAAGTTGGGAGCGCCATCATTATTGTGTGAAATGCAATGACTTTTCTACCTGGGCTTGGTGACATAGACTTTGCGCTCTAGAATCTGTAAAAGGAAGACCACTGGTGACTTGTATGGAAGCACTCC
The DNA here is from genome assembly GCF_963259705.1 of Myotis daubentonii. Classification (NCBI taxonomy): domain Eukaryota; kingdom Metazoa; phylum Chordata; class Mammalia; order Chiroptera; family Vespertilionidae; genus Myotis; species Myotis daubentonii. Next base: position 139,837,454 of record NC_081840.1, on the reverse strand, counting down.
AACTTAATAAGCTGTCTTGAAAAACGTTACAATCCCTTCAGAATAGGAGAATGCATTACCCTGAAGTGCCTCTATCTAGCACTGTCTTTTGTGTAAGTACAGCATGACTAGGTTATCAGCCAAAGAGTATGAAAAAAAAGGCCTACCCAATAAGGAGTCACTCATGTGAAAGGGTCAGCGGAAGAAAGATCAAGGACTGTGTGTGGGAGGGACATCACAGACCTACCGCACAACAGACAGAAACAGGCATCCATTTATCAACTGCATTCCCCACCGTCATGGGGAGTAACTCATATCCTGTGACATTGCTTTCTGTCCTTGATTATCTCAAATACATGAAAATATTATCAATCAGCCTTTCTGAAAAATTCCAACTAATGAGCCACATTTCCTCTTCCTCCATTTGTCTGTGTTAGCAGTGTCGTTGTAAACCTTCCTAAAATAGAAGCTAGCAAATTTCATAAAACATTTTTTGATGAGTGGCCCTCCCCACCTTCCTTTTCCTATTACTTCCCATGTCTCTCTGAAGAAAAATAAATGAATTAATCAAAATTATTTCTAATTGATTATGCTTTGGTTACATACTGTGGTTTTATTTTTAGCTACCTTTCCCAATTGGGGTTATTTCTATAACAAACTAAAATAACTCTATTGCCAATATTAAGAACTTGTATACAAACATGCTCCATCCATTTTGATAACCTATTCACAGACATAAAGAAACATTCAAAGAGGTTAATCATTGTCATGAGAAGATCAGAAAAAAAAATCATTTTCAAATGCAGTATCTGTTCAATGCTCTCGTGCATTTAAGCATCCCTCCAGCATTCCCGTTGGCCAGATTTAATTTGGTCAGTGGAAGCATTTGTGGAGCACCCCAGCAAAGCCTCTAGATTCTAGAAGCATAGAGGCCCTAGGGCAGTGGTTCTCAACCTTCTGGCCCTTTAAATACAGTTCCTCATGTTGTGACCCAACCATAAAATTATTTTCGTTGCTACTTCATAACTGTAATGTTGCTACTGTTATGAATCGTAATGTAAATATCTGATATGCAGGATGGTTTTAGGCGACCCCTGTGAAAGGGTCGTTCGACCGCCAAAGGGGTCGCGACCCACAGGTTGAGAACCGCTGCCCTAGGGGGAAGAAGCTAGCTTTGTTTGAGATGCCAGCCCAGGCCTGCCAGTGGAAAGTCTGTAAAAGGACATAGTGGGAAATTCCTAGGTGCTGAAATCCCAGCACAGGTAGTGTTTGCACAGCCTGCAGTGCAGGTACATGATAAGGCAAGTTGCATAAGTAAAGCTAGAAGAATGTGCCTGTACTGAGCAGCAAAAGTGAAGCCTCATGCGGTAGGGTGAAGTGTTTCTAGATTCTGATGGAGCCTTTTAACATGTAGTCAAATGTCCAGGGTCTCGTTGGGAGACTCTCACTCTGTCTGGGCTGTTAGCTGCCCACCTGAGCACAGCCATATGCAAAAAGGAAGACACCAGGAATTGTAGGCCAGTGTCTTTAGAAATAAAAAAATCATACACAGAGAGTCTGGGAAGCTTTTATTAAGCAACAGATTCACAGGTATTACTATAATCTAAAAGCCAAACTTTGTTTAAAATCTACAACTGTAGGAAACCGTAGGTATGACTTCTAGATCCTCACAAATCCAGTCATTTCAGAAATGACTCTAAAAATATTCCAGTTCTTTTGAAGAAATCTGGAAAAGCCCTTAATTACATTTTGGGATTTGGATGATGACGGGATGCAGAATGAAGAAAGACTCAGAGATCTTTGGGGTTGATCAGAGATGACCATATGGAGGAAGTGACTTAGGAATTTTATTGTGTCGGAAGCATACTGGCAGTGAGAGATGAAGACAGTGTGGCTGTCCATAGCAGGCATGGGCTGGAACAATCGCAAGCAGCTGGTGAGGCCACTTTATCCACAAATCAGCAAGGGAGCAGTTCTGCTCAGTCAGCCTTGTCATTGAAATTCTCGCTGCTCTGCGTCAGATGAGGGGCCCCAGGTTGTTCTGGGTCTGACTGAATTTCCTTTCCGAAGCAGGGTCTGCCCTTTTCCAGGAACCTACGGCCTCTCAGAGATAACACTTGCTTAGGAGAGACCCACAGGCGCCTAGGATTCGAGCATTTGGTCCATGGATCTCGATCTTTAAATTCATATTTGGATGGGGATTCAGTTTGTCAAGAAGGTGGGGATCAGACATGGAAGGACAAAATGAATAATTTGCAATGCTCATAAAAGGATATGAGGGTGGGGAAGAAGCATATGACAGAAAAAAGCATCTGAAATGATAGAATAAATAGATTGAGGTAAAATAATAGGGTTTGGTTCACTCTTTAAATTGAAATCAACCAATTAGAAATGAAAGGTAGATTCTCTAGTCCTTTCTACTCACATACCTTCATAAGAAGCAGAGTAATCAAAAATGCATATGTTCCCCGTTGCAGTTATCAGAGAGAAACACCCTCCACATGGTAAATATAAATGTTTTAAAATGCGGCCTGTCGGTGTAGATAGGGAAAAAGAGAAAAGGTCGGAGGCAAGCAGGACAGGGCGGCCTGCCTGTCCCAGAAGGGCAGCTTTATCAGGGCCCGTAATTCAAGGAAGCTGGTACAGGCTAACGGAGTTTAATGCTAATGGGCCGGCATTGAGTGAGTGCTTACTAAGCACAAGCGCTAGAGATGGGGAAATACCAAGATGAATAAAATGAGATTTCTCCTTGCTCCAGTTCACAATGTGGTGGGAGCCAGATCAGACTAGGAATAAGATAGAAGCAAACCCAGCCTGCAGGGTTGTAATAAACCAATGGTACAGATGCCAAACCATTTGTTCAGGAGGAAGCAATCTGCCCCAATGTAAGCCAAAGCTCAGCCCTGGCCAGTGTGCCAAGTAGACATCACTTGTGAATTCTGGGTTCCCATTTTAAAAACATCCAATCACAGCCCCTCTTTGCCCTTTGGAAACCTGCAGTCCAGTGCTGAGCATCTCTGAAGCTTTCAGTATCTCAAGTAAAGTAAGATGTGCAAGGGTACAGGCTCCGGGGTAAAAACCTCCCTGGATTCAAACTGTGGCTCCACCATCGATTAACTGTGTGGCCTTGGGCAAGTGTTTTCACTTTTCTGTGCCTCAACCTTCTTATCTATAAAATAGATACCCTGATCATAATATACGTAGCTGAGAGAAGCAAGTGGGCCAACACTTAAAAAACATGTAGAAGAGTGCCTGGCACATGCTAAGCACTGACTAAATGTCAGCTACTTTGACTGTAGAAGCCCCTGATTAGGGCGTCTTCATTAATCCTTATCAACCAATTAACAGGAATGAGCAAGATGAGATACAGGTTTAAGAGGATGGAGGTAAAAAGAAGTAGAGTGAGAGGTTAAAAGAATAAGAGAAAACAAGTAGCTGGTTGTTTCTCAGTGCTGCTGGGTACCTCCCACATGGGCAACTGTGGGCTGGGACTAGGGGGCAGGAAAAGGTTGCCTGGGGCCCAAAATGACAGGAAGCATTTGCTTGCTCTCAGGCTGTGCCAGCACAGGGCTGCCTAGAGGCCTCACTCTAGTTCTGGCTCTGCTTAGCCTTTCCACTGGTTTCCCCCTTGGGTCAACTCCTCGAGTTTCCCTGCCATTATCTTTGATGAAACAGGACAGGATATGGACAAATATGTGAGAGAAATAAAGAAAAGTTAGCCAACTTGGTATTCACCAAACATCCTGTAAAGCTACATCCAGCGAAAGATCCCAAGAGTGATTGATGTCCACTCCCAGCACCTCTGCCCCATCGGTGACCCAGTCTACAACAAGCAGGGCCTAAGTCGGGACCCAAGCCCACCCACCCGCACCAGCTAGAGAGCCGCCCATACAAGGGTGAGTCTGAGGCTGGGATTGGGAGGGATTGTTAGGTTGGCAGCAGTGTGAGGAAAAGAGTTATTGAGTCTCTTGGAATGGTTCAAGCTGGCCTCACTTAATCCTGTAGGATTTCCTCCGTATGGGTGCTTAGTATAGCTAGAACCATAACCTCGAGCTTATAACCAGGAATCCATTCAATCAGAGAACAGGGCTCAGGTGCGGAGAGGTGCCTTGCTTGGGAGCTATCTGAAATGTTTGGGCACCCCCTAGTGGTAAAGCCCAGAGGACTCACCACCTGGGATGCAAGATCCAGAAAGGTGGGTGATGGGAAGAAGGTTTAGAAATGTGTCTTCTCCTCTCCCTGGCGCATATGGACATGCCAAATGTTTGCTGTACCAAAGACCACGTTGCCCCATCTCTGATAGACAATATGGGGGGAGGATGAGGTGCTTGCCAGGCAAAGAGACCACACTGATTTCCTGCTTGTTTCCTCAAGTAAACTTCTGCTCCTTAATCAAACCTTCTCTTAAGCAGTTTCTGGGACAGGGTAACAGACACAACCTTTGCAGATGCTGAGCTGGAAACAATCTGGCACCTCCCTGGAAATGAAAGAGGCTTCCTTCCCATTTCCTGGTCCACAGGCTACTATGGGACTGGAGGTAAGGCCTCAGGCTGGCTGGGGCCTTTAAGACCGAGCCCTGCAGGCTTCCCTGTGGATTGACCCGTTGCCCCTTGGTTTCCAGGATGAGAGTGAGTCATAGGCTTTACTCATATTCATACCTAATTGCAATTTACTGTTATAGTAAATTTAGTTATAATAGTAACTATACTGATCACTTGAGGGAGTATTGCATTGCTGTTAAACTCACGGGCTCTGGTGCCAGATGGCCCAGAATCAAACCCATCTTTATCAGTTACCAGCTCTGTGATCTGGGGAAAACTACACGTTTCTGTGCTTCTGTTTTCTAATCCATAAACAAGGATAATATTAGCAACTACTTAATAGGATTATTCAGAGCATTAAATGAGTTAACATATGTAAAGCACTTAGAATAGAAGCTGACACATTGTAAGTGCTGTGGTGTTAGTTATTATTGTTGTTCTTGTTGTATGTGCTAGGCATCGAAATTATTATCATTATTAATATTATTATGCATTATTATGTGCATCACCTTCTTTAACCGCCTCCACAATCCTATTATGATCTCCTTTAGACAGATGAGAAAACTGAGGCAGAAAGATGTCACACAAAGTGGCTGTGCCAGATAGGGCCCTAGTATATGCAAACACAGGAGCTCAGGGATTTGTCAGGTAAACTAGCCATCTAAATCAATCTATAATAATAAAAGCATAATATGCAAATTAGACTGGATGTCCTTCCGGACATCCTTCTGGACGACCTTCCAGACCAAGTGGGGGCTGCAAGGGAAGCCTAAATCCCGGGTGCCAGAGGGAAGCCGGCAGCCAGGAGAAGGAAGGCCTACTCCTGAATGAATTTCATTCATTGGGCCTCTAGTATGTATAAGAAAGTACTCAGATAGAAATCTGAATAGGGTATTGTGTGGTTGATTAAAAGGGAAGATCAACAGGGCAAGGGGGTGTCAGGAAATACTTCATTGAGGACGAAAAGTTCAATAAAACATGGACAAAAATGGCAAGAAAAGTACAAACAGAAGGAACATCTTGAGTAAAGGTAAAGATGGATGAGGCAGCAAGACAGGTTCTGGATCCACAGTGAGTGTGGGTTTGAGAGTTGGAGAAAAGAGGAGGCAGATGGCGGAGGGCCTCGCATGCCAGGCTGCACTCCTGGACCAATGGGCATGGGGGCATGGCGAGCCATCCGAGGTTCTTTATTAGGGCGTGGCCCAAGAGAACCAGAAAATCCATTTGTCTGGTTTTTCTTTTTACAATAACTTTTTAAAATCTTGATGTGGGTGAGTAATTTTGATTTCCTTTTTGGGCTACACTGGCCCAGAGATTTAGAAGTATGGGTGGTCAGCATTTCTGCATCACAGGTCATTTTGCTAGTTGTTTCTGACCAATTCTAGCCTGGTTGGTTGGAGATAAAAGTGGAAATGAAATGGAGAAGATAGACAAAATTACTAGCTGCCATTTATTCCTCCCCCCAGCAGGCTGAATGAAGCTACATAATGCACAGTTTTCCCTTAAAAGGTTAGAACTAAGGTTCTAAGTTAACAATGGCTCATAGCTTCTGTCATGTTTCTGCTCAACACTATCACAACCTAACTTGTTCACTGGCACACATGCATAGTACAATTTTAGGATCAAGGGATCTGCCCATAAGGACTTTACAAGTTTAACAGTCAAGGTCAAAATTAAAAATAGAAGAGATTGGGACATCCATTGCTACCTGAAACTCAGCACGCCATCATCCCAAGGAAGGGAGCTTTCCCCTAGTTATCCTAAAAAGAGACCTGAGTGCCACTTAGATTTTCCATAACTGTGTCCAGTGGTCACCAGCAAAATAGTGGAGGTGCAGATGACGGAGGTACTTAGGATTCCAACCGAGCCTGGCATACCACACCACATTCCAGAGCCTTATGATTAGCCAGGGAAGGTGACAAATTCAGGCATCATTGCATTTCTCCACAAAGTAAAGATCATGGTGAAAGGTTGAAAAGCACTAACCTGATTTTAATTGTATGAGTATGGCTGATACCAATAGTAGGATGGTGATGATGACAAGCTCCACCCAGGAACCCATGATCAGCTGGGATTCCAGAATAGTCATTGACAATAAGGTTTCTTCTGTCTTTAACATCCACAGTCGCCCGCAATCCTAGCTGAACATTAGAATTACCTGGAAAGCTTTTAGAAACTTTCCCTGGGTACCAGCCCAGACCTATTCAATCAAAATATCTGCAGGAGGGGCCTGGGCTTCAGTGTTTTTGTTCCAAAATATTCCTCTATAAATAGATGGCAAATATGTGATAAGATATGTGGGCCATTCTGATAGTGACAGTATCATTCTCTTCCGAACAGGAGTGTAACGTGATGGAAAGTAAGTGCGAAGACCATGAGCTCTCCAGCCTCCTCTATAAACCGAAGTGCCTGCTTTTTCACTTACCACTTGCACCAAGTTACTTAACGTAGTAAGCGCTCAACCAAAACTAGCAGTAATAATAACCATCACTAGAAAATAAAGAATCAAGATGTGTATAGAGGCCTAGGCACTGCTACTAACAAGATGTGAGAATTACGGCCTCACCAGCCAAATGGCTTAAACTCTCTGGGTCTAATTCCTACTAAAATTTCCACAAATTGGAACATTTTAGCCGGCTGTTCTCTGAGCTGACTGTCATCTCTAACATTCTGTTGTATTCAAAGAGCAGCAACAGGCTGAAAGGATAAAAACCCCTCACCAGGAACTTAGTGATAGTGTTGTGTGGGGACAGAGGAAAAGAACGGGAAGAAAAGATAACAGAGCTGGGCCCTTCCCTGACAACATCTGAAATAGCTGTCAACACCCCTTCTCCAGTTCCAACCAATGACTGCATCTATTTGCCCCACGTTCATCTGGTCTAGTTACGCACTTATCAAGCATCTCCAAGTAGCAATCTAGCGACGGGGATATAAAAAGTGCTTAACTAGAAATCAAAAAAGCAAATTCTACCTGTCGCTCCCAAAACCAACTGGATGGAGGTCACAACTTCTCTGTGACCTCTACAAAATGGGAATGACAATATCTATTGTTAAATAACAAAAATTCAACTGAGCAAATTTGAAGATGTATGTGACTGTCTTTATTTGACGATTCATGAATAGGGCAGCATCCTATCTAGCAGATAGAAAGGAGCCATAAGGAGCTGAAAAATGGAAGGCAGAGGGGACAGGGACAAAGAAAGAGTGGATGAGCTCATCTTCCCTTGGGGCGGTGGTTCTCAACCTTCTGGACCTTTAAATACAGCTCCTCATGTTGTGACCCAACCATAAAATTATTTTTGTTGCTACTTCATAACTGTAATGTTCCTACTGTTATGAATCATAATGTAATATCTGATATGCAGGATGGTCTTAGGCGACCCCTGTGAAAGGGTCGTTTGACCGCCAAAGGGGTCGCAACCCACGGGTTGAGAACCACTGCCTTGGGGGATGGAAGAGGTCTATCAGACAGATTACCTCACTAGTCCTGACTGGGTTATTCCAGATTGACTAGGTAAAGCTCACATTTCTGGGAAAGGCTGAAACTGCAGTTAGGTTACTGTAGAGAACAAGAGCAAAGCAGACATACGGACACTTTTGACAACCCAATATGGAGTCACTATCAGCATGACAGTTATGTCAGGTGCCATGTCAGGACTGAGGTAATCGTGTAGCAGAGTGCCCTTAGGAGGGGCCAGGAACCACAAGCCTGAGCACTCCTATAAGGGACTCCATCCGGATATGGGCGGGACCTCCATCCCCTGTAGGCTATAAGAACTCAGAGCTCAACCACCAGCGCTCAGGTTGGCTGTACCACTGTCATGCTCGGAGCCCTGCCAGACCTCCACTCCACAGGACATGCCACCAGTGTAGCCACCTGGCTTGAGACTGATGACACCCGTCTCTCCACCTGAGATGCCGCCAGTGACTGGGACTTCATGCCCAATGCTTGCTCTGCTCACTTCTTTTGTGTAAGCACCCCACTCTGTGTATAACCTGAGTATGACTCTATTGGCTTATTGAGGAGGTCTTTCCAAATAAACCTGGCACTGTGGAAACACACAAATGTGTGTGAGTGACTCCTTTCGGCTTGTCATATATTGGACAGTTATATATTAAGTCTTGGCTTGCTGATGTGGGGCTCAGTATAAGTGACTCCATTTGGGATCCGTTGTCTTTCCTCCCCCACCCCCCCGCCCCTTTAATACTACCTTCAACATAGTTCCAAGCAATCTTGGGAAGGTCACTGATTTCAACTTAGTAAAGTGAACTTTAGGCCTTCTGGAATATCTGAGGAAAAGAAAATGGAGGCACTCTGAATCAACTTCAGACAGACGTTTAATGACCAGAAATGTACACAATTCCATTTAAATGAGATCTTCAATTTTTAAAAATACCATTATAAACTAGAAAGTTGATAGCTGTAATGTCAATTAAAAGAACTGAAAGATCAACATAGATAATCTATCTAATAATAGAGGAATATGCAAATTGTCTTGGATGCTGTCACAGTAACAGTAACGACCAGCAGGCTGCCTGGGGCAACAAGGCCAGCAGGGGGGTTAGTGAGGGACGACCAAACAACTCAATAGCAGGCTGTGTGGGGCAACCAGGATAGCAGGAGGACATTTGGGGGTAACTAGGCCAGCGGGGGGGGGGGGCAGTTAGGGGTGATCAGGCAGGCAGGCAGGTGAGCAGTTACGAGCCAGCGGTCCCAGATTGTGAGAGGGATGTCCCAGATTGGAGAGGATGTAGGCTGGGCTGAGGGGACTTTCCCCACACACACACACATGAATTTTATGCACCGGGCCTCTAGTTTACAATAAAAAGAGAATGTATAAGCATCATGAGCAGTCCCTCCGAGATCTTCAGATTCCATTCCAGGGTTCTCCAGGTTCCCTTGTACTCAAAGCTAGCCCTCTCGTCCACCACAGCCTAAGGAATGTATTACTGGTAAATTTACATGCATTATCAAGAATACAAAATGGTCCTATTATTATATAAGCAGCCACAGTTTAAACAGGCTGTCAGTCAGCTGCCTCCAGGCTTGAGGGCATCTAATTTGTTGGCAGATAGAATATTCCCATCTATTTTTTCCTGTCATGTTTTTGATAAACATTATCATAAGCCAGGTGCCTTTTTGAGTTGTCATCTTGTCTCAGGCACCTGCCTTATCCATCAAGTGGAGTACCTATTAAGAATTGGGAACATTTTTTCCGCAGCTGATTCGCCAAGCTAAATAAACATGTAAATTCATTTTAAGTTCAACTTTCCATTATTTTTTCCAGCTGCTAATAGAGGGAACAGAGTCAGTAATGTGTTATGAATGGATGATGTGTGAGGTTGTCTTAATGAAAACCACATGTCCATGGAGATTTTTTAGTCAATAATTATGAGAATTCTGACCATTTTAAAACATCCACAACATATCCCCAAAAGTGCTAGATTGTACCTAATAATTATGAGAGTTTATTTATAAATATAAAACATTGGTGTTTTTTTTAGAGGAGATTTTTTTAATGCACCTGCAATCAGAGCCAAGTACCCTTGAGAGTCACAGGATGCCTCCCCGTGTGAATCTCAGCACCTGACCATGACCTCATCTCCCTTAAATGCCCCAAACCAGGGCATTCTCCCAGAGGAGGAACTGAGTGTCCTGTGCAAATACTTCTCAACATTCTTTATTTCAAAATGAATGGGAATGAGAATAATGTCTATAAGTTTGGACTTACTAGATTTTTTTAAAAGAAGAGGAATTAGTGCTTTCAATCTACCCAGCCATTCCCTTCCCCCTAAGTACAATCCAAACTTAAATCATGTGAACTATAGCATCTTTCTTAAAACAAGTTTTCACTCTGAGCAAAACAAGCTCTGGGAAATGAGAACAACTCGCCAGAAAGGATGAGAGAGAGGAATCAAGGAATCAGGCTAGGCTGAGGTGAAGTGTCCATGTCCACACCATTATAATGATGAGACAACTTTCTGTCAATGGAAACTCTAAAAAACTTGGGTGGAGGGTTCTGTTGAATGATTAGGGGTTAACACTCCCCCCACCATACACACACACACACACACACACACACACACAGTGCTGGAGCTGAATGTGATAGGATCTGATAACTCCTCCCTTTTATAACAAGCTCCTCATTGAATGCAGGCTCATACTGAACACTGGGACAGGATCCAAGTGAACACCGTGATGTGGAAAGAAGAGCAAAGGTGCAGAGATTCCTGTCGAGGCAGAAGCCAAGTGTCATTTCCCTACATGCCTGCAAGGAGGTACCGGGTAGACAGTTTGGCAGATATTCAAAGTGCTCTGGTTCTGCAGGTCCCTGCCAACTTATGTGCTGAAGAAGAATTGTGTTAATAAATAGAAAATGTGTGTAAAGGAAAAGAATATTACACCACAGTAAGTGCCACTCTGCTCTGAAGCCAGCAGAGTTTGGTCTTCTGTAGGACTGGGTGGGGGACTGAACCTTAGGAATAAAGCACAGTTCCATGAGACACACTCTGTGCTGACTTCCTTGCCCTTTTCATTGGCCAGGTGACCTGAACTGACCAATCATTCACTGCCTCCATCTACAAAAGCTTATGGAATATCTAAAATGCTGCAGGCATAGTGTTCCTGGCCTGGTCCTAGACCCTAGGACTGCAGAAACAGCTGTAGGCCCAGTTCTCGGCCTCAGTGTTGCCAGAGAGGACACTGTTCTGCCTGTTGAGTAATTAGAGATGAGATCTGCCCTGATGGCAACAGGCATATGTAGAGGCTTCTTGGAGGAAAGGCTGTCTACACATTCTTCTCTGAAAACTGGCCTCTCCCCAAAGGCCCTGGGGAAGGGAGGGAATGTCCTCTGGCCACAGGTGATGGGATCCAAGCTAGAAATGGGACCCATGGTGAGCTAAGAGATTCTTTGTCTTAAGAATTTGAATCATAATCCTGAGACATGATCCTGGGCCTTGTACTTAGAGATCCAAGAAGCTGGGGCTGGAACAGCCTTTTCCTACCACATGCACCTTGATAAGTAGGCAGGGAATGTCTGGCTATGGAAAAAGAGCAGAAAGAATCAAATACCCAGAAGGAAGAAGAGATAAGAGATTACATTTGGGCCCTAACCGGTTTGGCTCAGTGGATAGAGCGTCAGCCTGTGGACTCAAGGGTCCCAGGTTCGATTCCGGTCAAGGGCATGTACTTTGGTTGCGGGCACATCCCCAGTAGGGGGCGTGCAGGAGGCAGCTGATCGATGTTTCTAACTCTCTATCCCTCTCCTTTCCTCTCTGTAAAAAATCAATAAAAAAAAAATATATATATATATATATATAAAAGAGAGAGAGAGAGATTACCTTTGGGTCCACCACAGGGACAGGGGAGAAACTTCAGTTTCTGACTTGTTTGGCCCCAAGAGAACCAGATGTACTTCCCACGGTGAGGTCCTTGTGTTATCGGAGAAATCGTGAATGGTCTTCCTCCGTTGCTAGTGAGAGTGGGGTTTTGAGGGTACCACTGGAATAAGAATTTCCAGAGGCCCCCTGGGAGAATGAGATGTAGTACAAAGCTTTATTTGCATGGAATTACATCCCTTGCTTTCTAAAGTCCCATTTCCCTTAATCCAGTCCTGGAAGAGGTGTAGCTGGGGATTCAGCAGAGCTAAATGCAAACCCAGCATCGAAACTTTCCGTTCTGCGGTGGAGCTGGGTCCCCTACAGCGTTAGGCTAGGTACAGTCCATCAGTCCATTGTGTGGGGGGTACACATGGCTGTGGACCATGTGAGCGAATGCAGGGAAGCCAAGAGAGTATATATAGCCCCTGCAACAAGAGTCCCAAGAGTTTAAACCAAGAAAAACAACTCTTTTGTTTGGGAGTTTAAGTATTTCAAATCTTCCCACTCTTGCAGTGGCCACGCCTACTCTGGTCAATGACCTATTCCCAGGTGTGACTGACAGAAAAGTACCTTCCCTATGTCCCCTAGAATTTACTGGGCATGCGTCTACTCTTCCTCTGTCTAGATCCTTCCCCCCCAAGGATCTGCAGAGAATAGACTGGTGGCTTTGCAGCTTCCTGGCAAAGCTGCACAAATGGCATGCCGATAAAATTCAGCCTTCCCTTTGCTCCTTGCTGTTAATTAATAACTGGATTAATTTACAGCAGTATCAGTTTAACTTGGGCTAGACTGAGTGAGCCAAGGGGCCCTTTAAATGACCTAAAGCTGATAGCGCTGTGGGGGTGGGGAGCAGGTGTTTAGGGCCAGGAGGCTGGGCACTGATCTGTCAACCTTGCAGTTTCATTCCATTCATCTCAACAAGCAGTCCCGGGGGCCCTCCCAATAGGCCTCTGGCATTTCCTCACCCCTGCCTTGGGCACAGAGGCTCTCTTCACTGCCCAGCATAGAGGACACAGTGTGTGGCTGAGAAACAATTTTTTAAATCCTTGCAATAAAGCATGACTCTAATGACCTTGGCCTCATTTATTCCAGTTTCCAACTACCATCACTTTCATTTTCTCTAAAGAGCTCTAGAAGTGTTACCTGGTGGGAGCTTCCAGAGCAATGAATCAGCACACAGTAATCAGTCCCTCTGCGAATTCTAAGAAGCTGTTCTTTTGAACACTCTGCTGGTACTACTCCATATGATGCTGCCTTGGGGGTGCTCGGAAGCTGCTTTTAAATCTTGAATATTCGTTTTCCATTTGCTATATATATCAGTCTTGTTCTCACAGTTATAAACTCCTTGAGAGCAAGGACTATATATTGTTCTTTTTTTTTTTAAAGCCTTAATATGTTGAAAGAATAAGTCCTTCATGAACAAATGACAACAGGGTTCTCAGTGCTCATCAGCCTGTCAGAACATACACAGATGACTTCAGCTGGCCCATTATTTCCCCCACAAGCCCCTCCTGCTCTCCACCCCAGGGCAGGACTGAACGTTAAGGCCAGCTTCTCAGCTCAGAAAGAGAGGCCTTAGGGATCAAAAAGACCAACCCATATTGCAGAAGAGGAAACAAAGGCCCAGGAAATTTCACCCTCTCCACACCATCTGGCTAGTGAGTGGCATTCCCCCTTTCTACTGGCCCCTGTGGCTTTATCAAACAGGTGGTTCCCTTTTGCTTTATGATAAAGTGGTGGAAGCCAGTCTGATGATTACCTTCCTCTACTTTGTGGAAGCCGTGGGGAGCCTGGCTTCTGATATGTGTCCCGCCTGTGTTGTCAGATGCTTATTAGCCTGGCTCCTCCATGTTGGCTTGGCTCCTGGTCACAGAGTCCAGTCAAGCACTGACCTGAGATTACTGGGCACAGGACTTCTCAAGACTTTTCTGATTTAAACCCCTTCCCTCCGCATCTCTCTTCATCACGGCCTCTAAGAAAACAGCTCCAAGATTCATAAAACAAGGTGAACTCCCTCACTCCAGCTTCCTTGTTAGAGTTTGTCCTGGCTCCCTGACATCAGCCATGCACACACCACAGCTTAACCATCAGCTCCTGGGCGTGGGTGTCATAGAATCAGTTGTTCTCCCAAGCATGACCTCAGAAGAGGCACATTATGCAAACAGGTACAAGATGAACAGTTTGGCAGGAGTTTAGTTACCTCGGTTCATGGAAACTCTTGCCAGCATCCATGCAGAGGAAGTAGTGTTTTAATTAATGGAAATGTATGTGAGCCCCTCTCAGGAAACAGGGCTCAGAAGAGTCACGGTATGTGGCACCTTGGGGGTGTTTGTGAAGGAAGAGGTGGTTCTGCTTTGTCTAGAGCAGCGGTTCTCAACCTGTGGGTCGCAACCCCTTTGGGGGTCGAACGACCCTTTCACAGGGGTCGCCTAAGACTATCAGAAAACACATATATAATTACATATTGTTTTTGTGTTTAATCACTATGCTTTAATTATGTTCAATTTGTAACAATGAAATTGGGGGTCACCACAACATGAGGAACTGTATTAAAGGGTCACAGCATTAGGAAGGTTGAGAACCACTGGTCTAGAGGATAACACAATCTGGCTCTCCTCCCCACACTATGAGACAATTTCCTTTTGATTGTCTTCCTCTGAGGCGGAAATGATTCCTTTTCAGAGTATTCAGCGCCAGCAGAACCCACCTCTGCAGTGATGCTAGCCACTGTGACTGCAAACACAGGCTCTACACACAGTGATCAGAGGCCTGGGCTTCCCGCCTCCGACCCTTCCTTCCCCAGGTATTTCTCCTCTATTAGCTTCCCCTCCACTAGCCCCTCACAGAGCTGTGGCTTCTCTGTGAACAACCAACCAGACTCCGGCCCTGATCACACTGAATGAAAAGTGCGGCTTCATGTCTGTCTCCCACAAAACTGTGTTCCTTTAGGTCACATCCTGGCTATATTCATTGGCCCATATTGTGGGATGATTCAACATGTTGAATAAATGAATGAATGAACTCTCAGATAAGCTCTGATAAACTCTGGTTAAAGTGAAAATGATCACTGGGTCCAAGTGATACTTAGGATATTTGCGTTCTAAAAGCCTTTCACCAAAGGAATTAGAGAATTTTAAGCATCAGGTAGTTAGGAGGGAGAGGAGTTTGGGGAAAATTCAATGGCACATCATGGGCAGAAGAACAAGAGGACCCTCAAGCCCAGGGTACAGATGAAAAGGTGACACATTATCTGTAAAGAATATAAAAGCGGCAAGAAATCTGACCAAAATCAGTTTACTTTTATTATTACTTTTATTGTAAAATTGCTGATGCAATTTTAAACAATGTCATTGATAAAATACCCCTCCCCTAAAAAAAAAATCTTTAATTGGTTTAAGTTTCAAGCAATTGCTGCAGTTTATTGTTAATATTGATAATATGTGTGCCATATGATCACAGTTTTATAACTTATGCTTTAATACATATTGTATTCTATTTATAATTTAATTCAGAGAAATCCTGGTTATATAACTGCCCTGTAATGCCAACACAGTTACACATGTTCCTTTGGAGAGTAAGTTTCTCCCAGTTCAGAATATCTTGTGTTTGCTTTGGGTAAAGTTCATGTCCGCAATCTCCAAGGTACTACATGTTCTTGCATTTAAACAGTATGTTATAAATAAACAGTGATAGCACAGTAATTTCAAAGATGGATTTGAATTTCAATCCTGTCACTCTATTTGACAACCTGTAGGGACTTTTTAAATTTTATTTAATATTTCAATTTTAAAACTGTGAAACAGTGAAAACTATGCAGTAGAATTTCTTGTAGGTGAAAACTTTAATTCATATGTGAAATATTTTACTGAATATTAATACTCTCTTTTAATATACAATTTATTCAGTTTAATTGATGATTGCTTTGAAATTACACAATGAGTTCTGGAAAAACTTAATATTAGTGATATTATTTCATAGGTGCTTAAATTATACTTTTGTAGATCTTTCCATTTTGTTACTTTTTTTGTACTGTAGTATTTCTTTTTAGGCTTTATTTATTTCCCTAGCCTGGATATATAAGCAATGTTCATGAAAAGAGAAATTTTATGATATTTCTTTTCCAAGCATTATTCTTCTTCTTTTGATTTTATAAATGTTAAAATAGTTTTGTTGTATAAAGGAGGCAGTTAAAATATGATCCACTCCAAATGACAAATATAAGAGAACGAAGATGGCGGCATAGATAAATGCCAGTACTTGCCACCTTCCACAACCACATCAAAATTACAACTAAAATACAGAACAATTATCATTCAGAACTGCCTGAAAGCTGGCTGGATGGAAGTCCTACAACTAGAGAAGAAGAAAGTACATCGAGACTGGTAGGAAGGGTGGAGGCACTGAACCCATGTGTGGCATACTTTTAATCAGGAGAGATATCTCAGCTACAGTGGCCTCCTATGAGGAGCAAGGGGTCCCAGCCTCACACCAAACCCCCAGTCCAGGGTCCCAGAGCTGGGAAGAAAAGTCCCCATAACTTCAGGCTGTGAAAACCAGCGGAGATTGTGGCTGAGTGACACAGAGGTTGCTGGAGATCCAGGCAGTTCCTTTTTCGGGGCTGGTGCACAAACTTAAATGGACTTGCTCCCTCTGAGTTCCAGCACTGGGACAAGGGCTCAGGGAGATTCAGGGATATATGGAAAAGAACTTAATTGCCTGGCATTGGAGCAAGAACTTAGGGGCGACTTTCTCCCAGATAGGGGTGCTTGCAGGGGTCATTGTTCCTGTGCTGAGACCTCCCCCATTGCAGAGCTGACTGACAATCATATCTGAGTTTTCATCAGCCTGGTTCACACTATTTGATCCATCCTGGTGATTCCCGGAGACCCTGCCCCCTCCAATTTGCAGCCCAACCCAAGCTGTTTGCAGTGGCTTTTCCATATGAATTGACAGTCCTGGCTCAGGCTTCAGCATTTTCTTAAATCTCTCAAACAAACAGCAGCTAGCATCAGCATGCCTCATATCTATCAATTAGAGGTCCAAGAAGCTTGGCCTCACCGAATGCTTTCAACCCCAACACAAGTAGCAGCTATCTGAAGATCGTTCTGTAGCTCCTGCCAGGTAGCCCCAGGCAGTGGCTGACTTTGCACCTCTCAGGAGGCTCCAGAGCCAGTGCACCAGGTGGACAGCTTCAGACCATACCAGATTACAAATCTACACATCAATGAGCAACACACTCAAGGGGCAGACTCAGTAAGCATCAAACCCCACTGAAGCAAGTCCTGCTCCAGACAAGTGTCTCCTGCACAGCAGCTCTTCTACTGTAGTCACAGCTGGTTCTCACAGCCAATTGGCCTGGAGGTAATTTCCTTTCAGTGATGGCAACAGCAATTAAGACCCAACTACTGTGCACACAGCCCACACAGGGGCACACCTAGAGTTTCCGGCTCAGGTGACTGGGAAGGCTGAGCCACTGGATTCTAAAAGACACCTACTACACAAGGTCACTCTACCAATTCCAGGAGACATAGCAGCTCTACCTAATACATAGAAACAAACACAGGGAAGCAGCCAAAATGCAGAGACAAAGAAACGTCACAAATGAAAGAACAGAAGAAATCTCCAGAAAAAGAAGGAAATGAAATGAAAGCAAACAAACTACTAGATACAGAGTTCAAAACAGTAATTATAAGGTTGTTCAAGGATCTTAATAAGAACTTCAAGGGACTTAGTGAGACTTTCAAGGATCTTAGTGAAAATTTCAAAGACATGAAAAAGGACCAGTCAGAAATTAAGCACACTAGTACACTAATTGAAATAAAGAGTAATTTACAGGGATTGAACAGTAGAGGATTCCAAGAATCAAATCAATGATTTCGAATATGAGGCAGCAAAAAACACCCAATCAGAAGATCAAAAAGAAAAAGAATCCAAAAATATCAAGATAGTGTAAGGAACCTCTGGGACAACTTCAAGCATACCAACATTCACATTATTGGGGTACCAGAAGGAGAAGAGAGAGTAATATATTGAAAACTTATTAGAAGAAATAATGACAGAAAACTTCCCTTATCTGGTGAAAGGAATAGATGTACAAGTCCAGGAAGCACAGAGTCCCAAACAAGAGGAACCCAAAGAGGCTCACACCAAAACACATCATAATTAAAATGCCAAAGGTTAAAGACAAAGAAAGAACCTTAAAAATCAGCAAGAAAAAAAGCAATTAGTAAGAAGGGGGAAAAAAGATAAAAAAAATATGAACAATAAATTGCAATAAATACACATCTATCAACAATTGAATCTAAAAATAATAAACAAACAAGCAATCTGATGAATAAAATAGAACCAGAGGCATGGAAACATGGAACAGACTGCCAAATTTCAGTGGGAAGGGGGATGCGGGGCCAGGAAGAGGTTAACCAAAGAACTTATATGCCTATATGCATTACCTATGGACACAGACAATAGGGTTGTGAAGACTTGGGGTGGGATGGGAGCCAGGTGGACAGGGGCAGGGGGAGAAAAGGGGAGACACCTGTAATATTCTCAACAATGGAGATTTTTTTTTAAAAAAGAACCCATGAATGAACTTAAGTCAGTCATGCTTAAAAAAAAAAAAAAAAGAAGAAGTTAAATATACCAGTAATGTCACTAGGGAAATCCAGGGCACTAAAATCATCCATTAAGCAATGCTCCCACTCAGACCAGCAATTAGGGCCAATCTGTGGGGCAACCGGTGGGGAAATTGGGGGGACCCCCACTGGCACCCACCTTGGCTGGCCTGTGGCCTGCGGGCTGGGGGCAGCTCCTGCGTTGAGTGTCTGCCCCCTGGTGATCAGTGCACATTATAACGACCGGTTGTTCTGCCATTCAGTCAATTTGCATATTAGGCTTTTATTATATAGGATTTTTACTTTCTTCATAACATTTTTCACTATCTGAAATTCTCCTCTCCTCCTCCTCCTCTTCTTCCTTTCTCTCTCTCTCTCTCTCTCTCTCTCTCTCTCTCTCTCTCTCTCTCTCTCTCTCTCTCTCTCTCTCTCCACTCCTTCAATTCAAATATGACCTCAGGAAAACAAAAACTGTGTTTGTCTTTGTAATGTAAAGAACATTTTTTAAATTATTTATTAATTAAACAACCTATACCTAAGGCAGATTTCTATTCCAGTCTGGAAATGCTGACCCTCTTCATGGTACTTGGAGCCAGAGTGGGTCAACCTTCCCCTGTAGGCTGCCAATGTTCTGCACCCTTTAATTAAGTCACTATTTTTGGTCAGTGGAGCTATGATATTTCAAGTCACGTTGCTAAGGGCAACATACCTTTGCTTTTTCATCTCCATCTACTCCTTTCAAAAAGAGTACAGAAAAGATCTTTTAAAGGTTCATGTGTGAAAAGTCCCCAGAGGAAGAAAAATGCCCCCAAAGTAATTATAAAGATCTAGTTCCACAATGTGAAATTTTTTTTTCAACACATAAGCAAGTGTTAAAGGTATTTGCTTCTTAGTCATTTTAACAGTTTATTATGGGGTTCTTGGGAGGGAAAGAATCTTCAAGACAAAAAGACATAGAAAGACAAAGTTCCAGGCTCTGTGATTTGATACAAGCTATTTGGGAGCGTAGGAAGGACCATGGGTAGCTTATCACAGCACTCTTAAGGTGAGGTTGGCAGCAAGACCCTAGGTTTGACAATCACTGATTACTTCCTCTCCCACATGCCCGTATTCAATCAATCTCCAATTCTTACAGATTAAACTCCAAACTCTTCCTCAAATCTAACCCTTACTATCTATTTATTAACCAACAGACTTTTGGTTTCCCTGACTTTAATATTGTACCCAGCCCTCAATCTATTCTACCTAAGGCCAATAATCAGACCATATCCTTCACTGTATAAAATGCTCCAATAGCTCCTCTTTGTCTAGAAAGGAAGGTTCAAACTCCTTAATGGGTCATAAAAAGGCTCTCCAGGATGCAACTGCCTATTTCTTGTCCCTCATGTTGCACTTAATAAACCCAACTCTTGTAGTTCTCTGAACCCGTGGTGAGATTTTTCACCGCTGTGTCTGTATAGGTCGACTTTATGCTCATAGTGCCTTTACCCAACCTTCTATTAACTGGCTAATTCCTACTCTCCTTTTAAAACTCAATTTAACTGTCCCCTCCTCCTTGGAAACACTCCTCACCCAGTCAGAATTAGGTCCTGTCTTTCTGTATTCCCAAAGACTCCTCTGTTTTTCTCTGTATGCTGTCCAATTGCAATAATGTGCATTAGGACCTATTAACCTTATTAGACTGTGGAATTCCTAAGGTCAGAAACTATATCTTATTCATCTTTATCTTAATGCCTAGAACAGTGTCTGACACATAGTATTTAATGAGTGCTTGTTGAATAAATTAATTAAGTAAATGAATATGTGAATGACAAAATAGTTTTTTTCAACTTAAGTATACATTAGGAAAATCTAAAAGTAAGTTATATTTATTATGCATTTGAAGAAATGCTTTAATGTAAAAATGAAGTCATAGGAGCATGAGATCACCATGGTCATTTTAAGGAAAGTTGGCCCAACAGCAAGCTCAATCCCTCCTAGCCTGGCTTTCTCAAGTGCCAAGAAGAGACTCCTTGCCCCAACTTGTGCATGGAGGATGTTTTTCTCCAGGGTTGCTTATTTAGCACTTCTCATGGGCACTGAAATAACTTTTTACTGGGTCTGTTTACACCTAAGTTCAGAGCAAAAATAGAGACAAATGAAAAAAAAATAGAGACAAATGAGCTTCAGACAGGACATGCTTGTTTTGGAATTTACTGAAATCATAGTCTTGATTTGCAAACTTCTAGGAATATCTATGTGGTTCCAAGACATTAACATTATCTGTTTCTGGGGAGAGCTTTTCAACCTATACACATCCCATGTCCTCCTTCAGTCTCATTAGCTATCCACCTCCCTCCTACCCCCCACTTCTACACTTACTTGACTCTGAGAGGTTCTCAGGGTTAAGTACATATATTTCCTTATATTGTTTTAATTGATTTCAGAGAGAGGAAAAGAGAGGGAGAGAAATATAGAAACATCAATGATGAGAGAAAATCATCAACTGGCTGCCTCCTACATGCCCCTTCCTGGGGATCAAGCCTGCAACCTGGGCAAGAACATATATTTTGACAAAGCTTCCAATACTCAAATATGCTTTAGCCAAACATAACCCACCTGGGCAGCTGACCAGACTATCCCTCCACTCACGAAGTGCTGGTGCTATGGTCAGAGCAGAGGCAGAAAAATTTTTCCAGGACTGGATACCATACTTTTCCTCTTATACAGATCAGCCCAGCATTTCTGTGGTGTTTCCCTAAGAGAACAATAAGAATTAGGAAGAAATAACATCGTGGATCTGTGGAAAGGACACTATGAGATGCTGCAAGAATATGTGAATTAGAGCCCAGCTGGTGTGCCTCAGTGGTTGAGTGTTGACCCATGAACCAGGAGATCATGGTTCAATTCCCTGTCAAGGCACATGTCCGGGTTGTGGGCTTGATCCCCAGCAGGGGGCATGCAGGAGGCAGCCAATCAGTGATTCTCTTTCATCACTGATGTTTCTATCTCTTTCTCCCTCTCCCTTTCTCTTTCTGAAATCAATAGAAATGTTGATTTAGAGAATTCTACAGCAATGAGAACAGACTTGTCTTCTGAAATTGCATAGCCCCAAATAGGGTTTCTTTTGGCCAGGACCATGCCAAGAATATGCCTTGTAGCACCTAGTCTGCAGCCATGTGGTAAGGGCACACTTTTAATCTTTAATAAAGGTCCGCAAAGGCAGAGGGGAAGGGAGGGAAACAGAGAATAGTGATAGCAACTGCCACCCATACTCCTTTAATAAGGTCGGGATTAGAAGAAAATTGTGCAAACAGCATAATAGAACAAAGATATTGTAGACAGGCATTGCCCTCATAACACTCCTAGTGCCTCTGAATGTCTACAAACTCAGCTAGAAAGATGTTTCAAGAATATCCCAGATCTCTCATAAAAACAAACAAACAAACAAAACCTTTTATTTGTTAGTCATTTATTTATCTGACAAACATTTATTGAGTTCCCTACATGTCAAGCACCTGGCTAAAAGACTGTGTCCCTTTTGTTTACTACTATATTCCTAACACTTAGTATAGCAACTGGCATACAGTAGATGCTCCATAAAATGTCCAAATAAATTTAAAGGTTGTGTTGGTGGTATAGTGGTGAGCATAGCTGCCTTCCAAATAAATTTAAATGAAGAACTGAGGAGTTCTCCAGACATTTTACCAGTGAAATTTGTAAAAAATAGTTTTTTAAAGTCATTCAAGCCCCTGGGGATGGTCTTAAAGGCATATGTAAATGAGAGAACATCCTATCTAATAATAGACAAACATGGTAATTGACCGTACCTTCGCTATGCCTCCCATTGGCTAATTGGTGTGATATGCAAATTAACTGCCAACAAAGATGGCGGCTAATTTGCATACTGCAGGCAGGGCGGGACAGCGCCATCCCACCTGCCCCGCTGCCATCTGGTCCTGCTATTTGCTATCCGGGGTGGTGGGGCAGGACAGCGTCATCCTGCCTGCCCTGCCACCATCCGGGCCTGCTATCTGCGACCCAGGGCGGAGGGCATCTGTGTGCTACCCTACCTGGGGTGGCTGGGCGGGGCAGCAGTGATCAGCAGCCTGCCCGGGCATCCCGTGTGAGACCTACCCGGGGTGTCCCGTGTGCGACCCAACCTGGAGCGGCGCCCCAAACCCCGGATTGCCCTGCTTTGTGCGTGACCCGGAAGGCAGGGCAGGCACCGAGGGATCGGGCCTGCCATCTGCCACCAGAGGAGCAGGCCTAAGCCAGCAGGTGGTTATCTCCTGAGGGGTCCCAGACTGTGAGAGGGCAAAAGTGGGGCTGAGGGACACCCCCCCTCCATCTCCCCTCCCCCGCCAGTGCACAAAAATTTGGCCTCTAGTCTATGTAAGAAAATTCTATAAAAATTCCATAAGAAAAGGGAGTCTGTAGTATGTTAGCCAAGGCCACTCCCTGCCTGCCCCCTCCCAATTCAGCAAGGCAGGGACTCTCCTCCACACTGGGAAGCCAAGAACACAGGGCTTCCTCTCCCCCAGCTCCAAATTGGAGGGCTTGTTTCCTAGGAGGAGCAGGACATCAACATTTCTCATTCTGCCTCAACTTCCTGCTGCTGAGGTCAAGTTGTAGGCAAGGGCATTGGAGAGACTGGAGCTCCCTTAAGCTACCTGTGGAAGGCAGGCTTTACCTTCACTACAATACTTCTGAGAATACTGGGTCCTCCATCACTCCTAGCCTGGCCTGTGAGGCAGTGGTCCCACGCTAGGAGAGGCACTGTAAGAACACCTCAGACTACTGCTCCTTAACCCCCTCAACTCCACCACCCCATCCACCCAGTGCTCAACTCCCAAAATGGAGGGACCCATTCATGAAAAAGGGTGTATTGTTCCTACTCCCAGCTCCAGAGCCCTGGCTCAGAGATTTTGTCTGGGGACAAACAGGTCATAAAACAGCTCCTAATATCTTCCCAAATGAACTAGTAGCTTCATTTGCAACAGAGTGTAGAGAATTTTAAGCCTAAGGGAGCTCTCAAGAACAGTGGATGTTGTGGTTGGGAAATTAGGAGGAGGTTTGTGGATTTGGTGAAGATAGAGGTTAAACTGTAGGCTAATTTTCTGAAGACAGCTGAGGTAGGAGATGTGGGCAGACTCCTCATAGGGTCAGAAGGAAGATTAAACAGTGACCACAGGAACTTTTCCTTCAAGGGAACCTGAATGTAATTGGGTTTTTCTACAGGGCACTTTATGTCTCTAGGATATTGTGGAAAACAGTAGAGCAATTAGTCAGCCAGCAACAGTGAAGTCTAACAGCTGGAAGTGGTCAGGGAAAAAGAAGACGAAAGCCCTACTCAGTCCACTGCCGTCCCAGGTGACTGGGCAAACCCAGAGCGGTGCTTCCCTGGGGAGCAACATCAGAAGCTTAGCATCGTGTTTATATTTTGGTGGAGGGGGGAGTAAGAAGGTGGAGGTGGGAAGAAGGGGAGTGAGACTTCTAAATAATCCAACCAGTCACTAAAAAACTAAACAAGCAAATAATAATAACAAGCTCTGGGTGGGGGAGGGAAGAAGTATATCCAGTTTCCAACAAAAAAATTACAAGACATACAAAGAAATAGAAAAGTATTGCTCATATGCTGGACAGATAGTGGACACAGCCTGTGAGAGCAAACAGATGGTAGGAATAACAGAAAACGACTTCAAACTTGCCAGAATAAATCTGTTGAAAATACAAAAGGAAGCCATGATTAAAACAGTAAAAAAGAAAGGCATGATGAAAATAGAGAATACCAATAAAGAGAGAGACATCAAATAATATGTGAATGAATAAATGAAAGAATAAAAATGTTCCACAGCAGGCCTACTCCTAATGTTTTCAGAGACCAGGATAAAAGTAAAAATGGAGGACTGTCTACTATATCTCTAAATATTTAAAATTTTTAAATCAGGTTCTCTTTCATCAACTGCCTAAGAGCCGTGCTGTATGAAGCAACAGTCTCTCCGCTTCCTCTCCGCCACCCTCTTGGCAGCCTCAAAACAGCAACCATGTGTGAGTGCACCTCCATCCATGTTGGCCAGGCTGGTGTCCAGATTGGCAATGCCTCCTGGAAGCTCTACTGCCTGGAACATGACATCCAGCCCGATGGCCAGATGCCAAGTGACAAGACCACTGAAAGGGAAATGACTCCTTAACACCTTCTTCAGTGAGACAGGTGCTGGCAACAGGTGCCCAGGGCAGTGTCTGTAGACCTGGAGCCCAGAGTCATTGATGAAGTTCACACTGGTACCTACCGCCAGCTCGTCACAGGCAAGGAAGATGCTGCCAATAATAATGCCCATGGACACTACACATCAGCCAGGAGATCACTGGCCTCATCTTGAACTGAATTCAGAAACCGGCTGCCCCATACACAGGTCTTCACGGCTTCTTGGTTTTCCACAGCTTTGGTTGGGGAACTGGTTCTGGGCCCACCTGTTTGCTGAGGGAATGTCTCCATGACACCAAGCCCAAGCTGGAGTTCTCCACCTACCCAGCCCTGCAGGTTTTGAAAGCTATAGTTGAGCCCTAAAACTCCATTCTCACCACCCTGGAGCATTCTGATTGTACCTTCATGGTTGACAACAAGGCCAACTATGACATCTGTTGTAGAAACCTCAATATTAAGTGCCCACCCTACACTACTCTGAATAGGTTAATAGGTCAAATTGTGTCCTCCATCACTGCTTCCCTCAGGTTTGATGGAGCCTTGAATGCTAATCTGACTGAATCCCAGACCAACCTGGTGCCCTATCTCCACATCCACTCTCTCTGCTACATGTTCCCCTGTCATCTCTGCTGAGAAAGCCCACCATAAACAGCTTTCTGTAGCAGAGATCACCAATGAGTGCTGTGAGCTAGCCAACCAGGTGGTAAAATGTGCCACTCGCCACAGTAAATACCGGGTTTGCTGCCTATTGTAGCCTGGTGACATGGTTCCCAGAGATGTCAGTGCTGCCATTGCCACTATCAAGACTAAGTGCAGCATCCAGTTTGTGGACTTGCACCTTATTGGCTTCAAAGTTGGCACTAATGACCAGCCTCCTACTGTGGTCCCTGGTGGAGACCTGGCCAAAGTACAGCGAGCTGTGTGCATCCTGGGCAACACCACAGCTGGAGCTGAGGCCTGGGCTCACCTGGGCCACAAGTTTGCCCTGAGGTGTGCCAAAATGCCTGTGTCCCCCGGCACATGGGTGAGGGCATGGGGGAAGAGTTTTCTGGGGCCTGTGAGGACATGGCTGCCCTTGAAAAGGATTATGAGGAGGTTGGTATGGATTCTGTTGAAGGAGAGGGTAAGGAAGAAGGAGAGGAATACTAAGGTTAAAATGTCACAATGGTGCTGCTTTTATAGGGAAGCTAATCTATTTTAAATGTTGCAAATTACAGACCTATGCTTTAAAACACTATTCTTTGGCCCTGGCCACTGTGGCTCAGTTGTGTGAGCACCATCCTATGCACCGAAAGGGGTCACTTTATTGATTCCAGATCAGGGCACAACAGATCAATGTTTCTCTTTCAGATCCATGTTTCTCTCTCTCTTTCTCATCCTCCTTTTCCTTCCTCTCTCTCTCAAATCAATAAAAAACATATTTTTTAAAAAACAAACCACCATGCTTTGTACAGACCCAAACTGTTCATTTCTCTGATGGGTTAACAAACTGTTTAAAAATGTTTTATCCTCACTCTTTGAAAAATGTGCTTGATAATGGCATAGATATTTGAAGTATAATTTTGAACAATGCTAGCTCACCAAGCTCTATCTCCCAACTTCCTCCAAGAGCTGCTATGGGCCACTGAAAGTACATCAGTTCTCAGACCCAGGAAAGGGGCCTGTGCAAGCCCTGGGGATGAGCTCAGAGCCACTGGAGCAGGGATCTCTGGGTTTCAGGCACCCTGGAACCTGGTCTAGATGAGGACAGCCGTTCTCAAACTCGAGCCATCCTCAGCATCATCGAGAGTGCTGTTAAAACGTGGATTGCTGGTCATATCCCTCAGAGGTTTTGATTCAGTCGTTCTGAGTTAGAGTCCAAGACTTTGCATTTCTAACAAACTCCTATGGGATGTGATGCTGATGTTTTGGAAACCACATTCTGAGCACCACTGGTCTTGGCAGGAGAGGGACCACAGGCT